>NW_006199965.1:766384-767342 GCF_000334495.1 Tupaia belangeri chinensis | reverse complement strand
CGTGGCGGCGCCGACGCCCGCGTGGCCTGAGGCTGAGGCCTGGGCGGTGGCTGCGCCCCCGAGGGGACCGCTCGGGCCTGCAGGACCCGGAGCGTTGCCAGTGAGCCAGGAGTTATCCGGGACATCACCAGCAGTTCCGAGCCTTAGATGCTGTCCTTATGCCCACTGCACGGATGAGGAAACCGAGGCGAGGTGTGGCCGAGTCACTTGCCCAAGGTCACACCCTCAAGGATGGGCAGAGCTCTGGCCTGGGACCGTTAGGAATACCGTTTCTCTTCCACGGCTGAGGCTGACACCCTGCGCCTGCTCGTTCTTCTGCGGTGGAGATGAGAAGGGCGAGGTAGTTCCGAGCCTGCCTGGCCTGTCTGCCTGCCGCCTGCCGGGCTGTCCCTCTGCCCCGGAGCTAGGAATTCGCTGCTCTAAGTCATTGCTTTGGCCTGGCCTGGAAGGAAGTAGATCTACTCGGTCTTGCCGTTCTTTATACTTTGAGCCACTTATCAATCCCAGCCTCCTTCTAGGCGTTGAGATTTTTTTCACTCCCATTTTAAAGATAAGAAAACGAGTCAGTGAGCGTCCTAAGCAGTAAGTAAGCTAGAGGGAAATTTAGACCCTCTCCTCCCCCCAAGCCAGAATTCAAACCTCAGTGTGTGCCTTGGGACATCCTCTACTCCATGCCCTTACAAGGGCCTTCTGGGTTGTATAGGGTGGGCAGGAGGGAGGAGGGGGCTGAGCTGGTAGAGACTCCAAGGCCAGTGGCCTGTAGGCTCTGGAGCAGGGTGGGGTTGTGTGGTCACAGTTGTTGATATGAATAACCTTCCTTCCTCCTCCTCTTTCCCCTCTCCCCCCTCCCCACCCTTTCCTCTGTTCCTCCTCCTCCTTCCTCTGTTTCTTCTCCTTCCTTCCTTTCCTCTTCCTCCTCCTTCTGGGTAACTGCTATAGGCAAGTCCGAAGCTGTTCA
>NW_006199965.1:758729-766295 GCF_000334495.1 Tupaia belangeri chinensis | reverse complement strand
CAGGACTCAGCCCTCTGTTCAGGGAAATGACTTGCACTGGGAAGGGGAAAAGGGTAGCGGACATCCCCCGTCTTATGTCCTTCTATTTGTCTGGCCCTTCTCCAAGAATCAAAATGGGAGCAGGTGGTAGGAGTTACAGGCTAGAACCTTAAAATGCCTGTCAAAAGCAGAGGTATTGAAACCCATCTTTGAAGGGAGCAGTCTCATGCCTGTGAGAAACTGGAAGTGATTGTGACATTTTGTGAGCTGTCTTTGTTGGTGATGGTCAGACCTGAGTCTGGGAGGTCTGGTGGAGCAAAGTGTGTCAGTTTGGTTGCTTCTGATCAACAGGATGAGAAGCATGGCCTTCGCTATTTCTTTATAGTGCTAGGGTGAGTGGGCGGTTCGTTCAGTTCCCACGCCCAGCTGGGGTAGAGACTGAGCCTGAAGAGCGCATGCCTGCCCAGGCTAGTTTGTAAGTAGCCACCCTTAGGACACTAGGCTGCATAGCTCCCTCCATCTTACTCCTGAGCCTGCTCTTCGTCCTTGGCTCATTACTAGACATTGACCCCATGTTCTGTTGCTTCCATAGGCAGAACCACATTTCACTGTGCCTCTTGGTGAAATGTCCCCACACAGGGTGTCTGGAGCCTTTTCCTAAGAGAACAGATGGTTGTGGGACCCAGAACACCATGAGGGCTCCCAGTGCCTCTTCAAGTCTGTGTTTTCCTCGCGGGTGGCACCCACCTACACGTTCCCAGAACAGCAACAAGACCCTGGCTTGCATTAGGACAAAAGCTTTCTTTTTAATTTCATTTTGATAAGCCCTACAAAGGCGCCTTAGTGAGATGCCAGCTCTGCCTCATGTTCACAGAATAGGCTGTTCTCTGGGGCGGTCGGCCGGCTTTGTTCCCGTGGGCCTTTGCCTTCAGCCTCCCAGGAAGAACCTGTTTGAGACCTGTGGGGGCGTGGGAGGAGAGGGTAGGCGCTGCAAGATCTCATCAGTAGTAGTTAAGGCTTTTAAGTCACTGGGAACAGATCCATCTTGAGGGAACACAATCATCAGGGGATGTTATCATATAGATTTGGGGGCGTCTCAAAGGCAGGAAGCCCACTGGACCCAAGAAAGAATTCTCACGATGCCTTTAGCTCTCATCTCTGTTTTTTTCTACCTGGCTGCCTAGTAGTCTCCTGTTACAGGGTTGTGTTTTTCTGCTTCTCCTGCTGATGGATGGTGAAAATCTCCTGCATACTCACCTCCCACCCTGCCTTGTGCCCAACTTCTCTGTCCCCTTTTGAGAATCTGGCTCAGATTGCTAGACTGTGTGGCTCTGGTGATTACATTTCCTGAGAGGAAGGATCTGTGCCTTAGATGCTGCCTTTATATCCATTGCAAGGAAGAGAAAACTGAGACTTGGTATGGTGAAGTCACTTGCCCAAGTCACACGCTCAGGAATGGATAGAACTCTGGCCAAGGACCATTAGGAAGGAATGACCCAGCTTTGACTTCGGTGAACACTTTTGATCTGTTAGGCTCTGGCAGGATATCCAGTATTGCTGATTTGGGGGCAGGTCCAAATGAAAAGCCGTGAAAGCAAGGTGGCCAGAATCCCCCCCTCAGCCACCAGAGGTAGCGTAGTACAGGCTTTTGCCACATGGATGTTTTAAGTGCCACTGGTGGCTGCCAGTAGTGGTCTTGAAATTACTCCCAAGGCTCCCTCCCTCTGTTACTGTCTGCGACCTCCAGCAGAACACTGTGAGCAAGGCCTCAAAGGTCTGCACTACAGCCTTGTGATGCAGGAAGGGAAAATGAAACTCCCAGCATCTGTTGAGCATCTCCCAGGAGCATGGTGGGCATGGAGGAGGAGGAGGAAAGGTAACACGCCAAAGAAATGCCTTGAGTCGCTTCGTCATTTTTCTGCTAAGCTTGTGCTGGCACACTGCTAGGTTTGTGTCCCTTTTACTCATCTCAGTGGGCCTTGTCCCTGCCATTGTACAAGCGGGTAACTTCAAATGGATTTCAAGGAATTCTTTTTTTATCCTCTCAAAAAAGTAGCTGGACTTCTTGTCCTTGAGATCAGGTTTAAGTCATCCGTAGCCTGCTGTCTTCTGTCTGAGTAAAACCAAGAGTCCTCTGCCTCATTTCCTCAGGAGGCCTACTTGGAGGGTGACTGAGGCCCCAAGGGCAGGTGTGGCCACTTTCCCAGCACCCCACCCCCCCAAGCCTCTTGCTTTTCATTAGCCTTCCCCCAGCCCCCACCCTCCTGTTTCATTTCATCCTCTCCGACACACTGGGGTGTTTCTTGGTTGATGACCTGATGTCTGGAGGAAGGCTGCCCCCAGCAGAGACAGCTCAGATGTGGGCCCCCTGATGTGTGCCGCCTCTAGGCAGACAGGCTGGAAGTGTTTGGGCAGAGCTGAACACTTGGCTGAACACTTTTTCCTTCCTGCAGCAGATGTTTTGCTGCTTTAAGTGAGGGCGATTGGAAAAGGCCTCTGACAAGATGACTTTTTAGCATTCACTCAGAGGAAGCTGAAGAATGAGCTAGGGGATGAGTATTTGGGCAGAGGGACGAGTGCACAGCCCTGAAGCTGGAGTATGCTTGGTACATTAGAGGACACAAGGAGACCACCGTGTTGGAGTGGATTGTGTGAGGAGGAACAGAGAGGGGATGAGGGCATGAGTAGCCTTGTAGGTTGTGGTGAGAATGTTGGTTTTATCTCCCAAGTTATTGGGAGTTGTTAGCTGACTTGGATTTTAAGAGACTTTCTGGCTACTTTGGAGACAGTAGACATTTTGGGGGACCAGGGCAGAAACAGGACCTTGGTTTTATCCTAAGAATAGAGTGTGTCAACCCAGGCAGTGGGTAGAAGTGGTGCCAAATGGACAGTGATCCCCAAAACGGTCTATTTGCCATGTAACAGGCTGTGAGAGTTTCAGCAAATTGTCCCGCAGTTCTCAGCTTCCACGTGCCCTCTGTGTAATGGGAGTAACAGCGCCTGTTGTGAAAAGTGGCTGGGAGCCAGAGCGAGAGTGTAGGGCAAGTTCATTCCAGGAGGGACAGCGAAAGTGATGGTATTACACATAATGTCTTTCTGGCTCCCTGTGTTCCAGGCACTGGGTGATGGGTTCTCCCTTGCCCTTTGTGATGTCTAGAATGGCAAACAGGCAGAACCTGGGTTTTAGCCTTGAAGTTCCCTAGAATGGCTTAAATGCCGTGCAGTTTGGGATTGGTAGAGTAGAATGTGGCTGAGACCTTGTGCTCCCTGTTTTATTCTCTGAGAAGTAGGAGAGATGGAGCTGAGTGACGATTCATTTCAAAACAGGTCTCCATGTGGCCTACAAAATGTGTTGGCTAAGAAAGCTGTGGCTGGGAACCAGCAGTTAGCGTAATGGCTATGTCACTGGACTCCCATGTAGTCGACTGCAGTTCAAGTCCCGGACCCGGTGGATTAAAATTCACACCGGGTGCATGTGCATGCGTGCCCAAGGTCCCGAGAGGAAAATGGAGAAGGGATTGCGGCATGGTCATCCCCCCGGGGGGGTGATTTCTCGTTTTCTGTCTCTCTGTCTCTCTCTGTCTGGCGAGCACATGTGCCCTATAGCAAAAACCTCTCCAAAAAATAAAAGAAAGAAAGCTGTGGCTGTTCTCTTGGATTTGGGGACCAGGGGAGGTTTTCAGTGGTGATTGTGTTTTGGTGGGTGCAAGATGGGCAGAGGTGAAGCCAGACCAGCTAGGCTGTGTGGGCTAGTTAAGGTATCAGTCCTTTTTTGCTTCAAGTTTCCTTGACATAGTGGTATGTTAATATTTTGAAAATAGGCCCTGCTATGGAAATATTGCTTCTTTTCTCTGGGATTGTGATCACCAGAATACAGACTCACACAGGTGCCATGCCTTTTTTCTTCCATAGGTAAGAGTAGAGAGCTCCCTTGTCTTAAATGAGCCAAAGGCCCCATAGCATTCTTAGGTGTACAGAGGGACTTCAAAAGCTGGTAAAAGATGGGAACCAGCAGTTAGCGTAATGGCTATGTCACTGGACTCCCATGTAGTCGACCATGGTTTGCGTCCCGGACCCAGTGGCTTAAAACTCACACCGGGCATGTGTGCGTGCATGCCCAAGATCCCGAGAGGAGAATGGAGGAGAAGGGATTGCAGCGTGACCATCCCCCCTGGGGGGTGATTTCTCACTTTCTGTCTCTGTGTCTTTCTCTGTCTGTCTGGCAAGCGCACGTGCCCTATAGTGAAAACTTCTCAAAAAAAAAAAAAAACGGGTAGAAGAATGGATTAAAATGTGAGTTTATTTTGGGGCCAGCAGGTGGCATAGTGGTTAAGACACTGGTCTCCCACATGGCGATCATGGTTAGAGTCCTGTACCCACTGGCTTGAAACTCACACTGGGCGTGTATGCATGCATGCCCAAAATCCCAATAGGAGAATGGAGAAGAAGGGATTACAGTGTGCCTGTACCCCCGGGGGTGATTTCTCACTTTCTCTCACTCTTTGTTTCCTGTGAGTGCCCTATAGCAAAACACTCTCTAAATATATACTGCACACACATACACACACACACACACACCTATATATATAGTATAGTATAAATACTATATGTAAATATATAGTATATATTTGCAAATAAATCTGTATATGTAAATATATATTTATAAATAAACCTACACACACACACACACACACACACACACACACACGTACGTTTATTTTGGTGCAGAAAAGAAAATTTGAAGTCCATTCATAGTTTTTTTTTTGTATTAGCCTCTTTCTAAGAACTTTTTGATAATTCTTTATTCATGCAACTCTTCATTGAAAAGTGCTCAGACAAAGAGAAAAATCAAAATAGATCAATAGATAGCCATGTGCCACCATGGTTGATATGTTGTCATATATATGCCACGTCTAACTCCTTACAGAATATATGTATGTGTGTGTGTGTGTGTGTGTGTGTGTGTGTGTAGTCTGGGTTGTTTCGCTTTGCTTTGTTTACTATAGAGGTGTGTGTGCTCGAGAGAGAGGAGAAAGAGAGAAATTACTCCACAAGCAAGATGACCACACCACAGTCCCTTCTTTTCCATTCTTTTCTTGGGATTTTGGACATGTACACACATGTGCCTGATGTAATTTTTGAGCCACCACATCTAGGCCTCAAAACCTGCAGTTGGCCACGTGGGATTTAGCTGCCTTAACCTTAGCCCATGTCTGGGTTTCTTTTTTTGCTGGTCCTTTTTTTTTTTTTTTTTTTTTTTTTTTTTAATATTTTACCATAAGACACAGATACTCACCAGAGGGAGAAAAACAGACAGACAATGAGAAGGAAAGTGAGAAATCACCCCCTGGAGGAGAATGACTATGCTGCAATCCCTTGTCCATTTTCCTTCTAGAATTTTTGGTGCACATGCCCACACACCCAATGTGAGTTTCAAGCCACTGTATCTAGACTTGAACTTCAGTTAACCACATGGAAGTCCAGCACCTTAATACACTATGCACCTGCTGGCCACATTTGCTGAGCTATCTTAAGGTGCAAACATCATGGCACTTTACCTGTAAATACTTGAGCATACCCTAAGAATGAGGTTATTCTCCTTATCCTTTATTTGTCATATCTAAGAAAATTTCAAATGGTTCAATAATATCCAAAATCAAATTCTTTTTGAAACTACCCTAGTTGTCTCCAAAGTGGTTTTCTTTTTTTTCTTACTCTTTTTAAACCGCAGTTGAATTGCGGTTTGCTCATTGCAATTGGATGTTACGTTGGTAGGCATATCAGTAGGCTCAATCTCAAAGTGTCTGCACACTGTTTTTCTCCTTATAACCCTGAGTTTTCAAAAAGAGCAAGCTGGTTATCTTTTAGAATACCACACATCTGCTCATTGTTTTCTGATAGTACTTAGCTTGTTCCCTGCCTTGGTTTCCTATAAGCTGAATGTTCCATTTGAAGTATCTCAATAGATTGTGATTAAACTTTTTTTTTTTTTTTTTTTTGAGAGGTTTTTACTATAGGGCGCATGCACTCACCAGAGAGAGAGAGAGAAAGCGAGAAATCACCCCCCAGGGAGGGTGGCCACATCGCAGTCCTTTCTCCTCCATTCTCCTCTCGACATCTTGGGCACGCAAGCACACGTGCCCAGGATGCGTTTAAGCCACCAGGTCCAGGACTCGAACCACGGTTGACTACATGGGAGTCCAGCAATGTAACCATTATGCCATCTGCTGGTCCCAACACACACTATTTCTTAATCAATTCCCGGCTTATTGTGCTGGTTCTAGTATCAGCCATCTGTGTAGAGAACTCTCGTTCCTTACAGTGAGCCCCATAGCCTTTTATTTTTCTTTATAAACACCATTGTTGAATTAAATGACATAACACTAAACCTACACATTTGCCCATAGACTTTTCTTTTTTTACAGTATTTACTTATTTTTATTTGTTATTATTTTTTAACTTGACCAGAAAGAGAGAGAGAAAAGGAAAGTGATAAAGCAAGCCACCAGGTCCAGGACTCAAACCACAATTGGCCTTGTGGGAGTCTAGCACCTTAACCACCATGCCAGCTGCTGGCCCCGCCCATAGACTTTTCAACTTGAACATTTTTTGTCTTCAAAAAACCTGATTCTGGGAACCAGCAGTTAGCTATGTCACTGGACTCCCACGTAGTCAACCGCGGTTCGCATCTCGGACCCAGTGGCTTAAAACTCACGCCGGGCGCGTGTGCGTGTGTGCCCAAGATCCCGAGAGGAGAATGGAGGAGAAGGGATTGCGGCATGACCATCCCCCCTGGGGGGTGATTTCTCACTTTTTGTCTCTATGTCTCTGTCTGTCTGGCAAGCACACGTGCCCTGTAGCGAAAAACCTCTCAAAAATAAAAAACAAAACAAAACAAAACAAAACCTGATTCTTATTTAATGAGTTTATTATATCTGTAAACTGGGAATCATTTGTCTGCCATGGAATTTTCTCTAAAAAAATCTTCCTGTCACCTGCTATTTCCCATGGAAAAGGCCAGAGGTATTATGGATACCTTGGACATTGATCGTCCATTTCTCTTACGTACTCGCGATAGTGTTTGTTTATTTCATTTCTATTTTTTCTTCTCTCGTGTTTGTTTGTTCTAACCTACTGAAAAGCTTAGCCAAGTCCCTGTGTTCCCCCTTTGACTTTGACCAGGTATATTCTAGCAGTACAAAAAGTGGGAGAGGAAAAGGAGGGGGCAGGAGAAATAATCAGCTCCTGGTCACTTCTGTCTCTTCTTTCATTACATTTACTTTTCCCCTCCCAGGAGCTCACACCAGCCTGACTTGCATTTAGTTCCATGAACACACCAAGCTCTCCCCCACATCAGGGTCTCTGTCTCTCTGCTTAGGTGTCACCACACTGCCCCCACTCCCCACCACATGGTAGCCTCTTTCCTAGTCTTTATAGTGAAGCTTAAATGACATACTCTACCAGGTTTCCCCTGACCTTGGCTAAAGTGGTTCTCTACACATGTGCACACCTATGCCTCTGACTTTCCAGTAAGGTATCCATCTCCGTCTGTTCTTAGCCCTCACTTCAGTCAGGCTAAGTAGATTA
>NW_006199965.1:755667-758712 GCF_000334495.1 Tupaia belangeri chinensis | reverse complement strand
ACATCTCCTCTTTCCCTAACAGGCTGCAGGCTCCAGAAACCATACCCACACTAGTGTCATTCTCCAGAGTCTCCCCATCAATGCTTGGCACAGAGTAGGTGTTTGGTGACTGTTGGAATGAGTGACCAGTTAGGGCCTGACATTAGATTCTAGCTGGAATGGTTCTAGCTTGTAGGAACAGCATGGAGGAGAGGAGAATCTGGTTCCCTCTTTGGGTAGGTACTTGACCCTTGGTCATACCACTCACACAGAGTTCTCAAAACCAATTCAGGAAGATTGTGCTGGAAGGCCCACACTCCTATAATAATTGGCTTATTTCTGTTTCCTTTAGGTTAGAATAAGAAAGAAAATATTTGCAACAGTTTGGACTTTGCTCAAACCCCGTGAATTAATAAAATTGTTACCACTCCTTCCTCTCACACCCAGTGCATGTGGGTCAGCATACCACAGCTTTCCTTCAGTCATTCAGTGAACGTGTGAGGAGCTGAGGGAAAGCCCTTGCCTTGCCCTTGAAGAGCTTCCTAGGGAGTTGTCAGCTACAGAGGAAGAACCTCAAGCAGCCTGTACCTGTGAACCAGAGCTTCTTGGAAGGAGTGCTGCCTGGTTTTGGATGTATATGGCTCAATCAGGCAGGACAAGAGTTTCTAAGTATACACGGAGGCCTAAAGGAAGAAAAATTGCTTTTGGTTTTTCTATAGGTACTTAGCTTCTGTGTGCAAGGCGCTGTTTTGGGTATGGAGAATTAAGGAGTGAAGACACACTCCCTTTCCTCATAGCTCTTACACTTAACAGAGAACACAGATAGTAAATATGATTAATAAGCAAAAAATGTATCTATCCTATGTTAGCCAGTAAGAGCTAAGGAGGAAGCAGGAAAGGACTGAGAGATATAGACCTGCAAAGGCCTCACTGAGAAAGTGACATTTGAGCAAAGACTTGAAGGAGGCAGGGAAGTCATCCAGGTGACTATTTGAGCAAGATCATTTTATACAGGGAGTAGCAAGTGCAGAGACCTTGGGAAAGGAGTTTCCCTGTTGTATAGAGTATAAGGGAGTGATGTTCTTGAAATAAAGCAATATGAGGGTCACTAGAGATGAGGTCAGAGAGAAGGTGGGAGTGGCAGCTCTCTGTCTTGTAGGCCATTATAAGGACTTGTTTGTGTGTGTGTGTGAGATGGGGAGCTAGCCACAGGAGGGTTTTAACAGAGGACCAATAGAATCTGCCGTGTGTGTGTGTGTGAAAGATTTTTGCTATAATACAAATGCACTTACTGTAGAGATGACAGAAAGTGAGAAATCACCCCCCAGCCATACCACAATCCATTCTCCTCTTAAGTTTTAAGCCACCAGGTCTGGGACCTGAACTACGGTTGGCCACGTGGGAATCTAGCACCGTAACGCACTATGCTACCTGCTGACCCCGACTTGTATTTTGAAAGACTATGCACTAGGGACCAGGGATGGCGTAATGGTTACGTCACTGGACTCCCACGTAGTCAACCATGGCTCAAGTCCCCTCAGGCCAGTGCGTGTACATGCATGCCTAAGGTCCTGAGAGAAAAATAGAGGAGAAGGGGTTGTGACGTGGCCATCCACCCCTGGGGGGGAGGGAGGGGGTGACTTCTCACTGTCTCTTTGTGTCTCTTTGTCTCTCTCTGTTTCTCACCATTAGGCCTGGTGAGCACATGTGCCCTATAGCAAAATTCTCTCTAAAAAAAAAGACTATTCACCTGCCTGCCATATTAAGTTTAGACTATAAGAGAGTAAGGGCAGAAGTGAGAAGACCAGGGAGGAAATTATAATCAAGCAGGGACCCAGAACTCATGTCTTTAACCAACCACTATTACCAAAAAGAAGTGTATATTTCATCCATATTCAGCTAGCCTCTGTTAAATAATGTTTCCTTCTTATTTAAATTAATCAAGAAGACTACCTCATTATGTCACCTGGGCAGGGGGAGAAGGAAACATTAATTCTCTTACTATTTAATTTCTTGATTAAAATAGAAAAGGAAAGACATACCCCAAAAATATCTTTGTTCTCCCTACTGCCATTAGAATGCTGTTTGTTCTTCCCACCATGGGTCCTGCCTTTGGAAGTGCACTGTTCGTCATAGAATCTGAAGGGATTTAGCCATGATTAGAAGCATTCCTGTGATGCATGTGGACAGTGTGCTTAGACTCAGCTTATGACCCCAGGAAGTTCTTGCCTGTAGGAGAGGGGAGTCTGGTTCCCTCTTTGGGTAGGTACTTGACCCTTGGTCATACTACTCACAAGAAATTCTCAGAACCAATTCAGGAAGGTTGTGCTGGAAGGCAGCCACAGAAGCTCAGAAATGGAACAAAAACATATGCTTTGAATGAAGATCTTTTACCTACTGAGTGTAGAATTCCCTCCCCTTTTTATTTTTTGGCACCTTTTTTTTTTTTTTTTGAGAGGTTTTTTGCTGTAGGGCACGTGCACTCACCAGAAAGACAGAGACAGAGAGACAGAAAGCAAGAAATCACCCCCCGGGGGGATGGCCACACCGCAATCCCTTCTCCTCCATTCTCCTCTTGGGATCTTGGGCACGCACATACACACACCCAGTGTGAGTTTAAGCCACCAGGTCCAGTACTCGAACCACAGTCGACTACATGGGAGTCCAGCAACATAGCCATTACGCTAACTGCTGGTCCCTAGAATCCCTTTTCACCGATGGTGATTGAGGCAGACGGGTAGTTGATATAATTGTAGAAGAGACACAGTTTCTCTAATTGTTTTATTTCAAACTCAAATTATTTGCTGTAGGGTCATGTCTTTTGTTTTGAGTATGATTCTGCTGGTGGCATTTTCTCTCAGGGTTCCCACGAAACCAATTTGGCTTTTTAAAAAGTAAAACAAGGACTATTTTGTGATCATTGAAATGCCAAACCTTTCCAGGTTTTAAAATTTCTCCAAATGTGTGACAATCTCACTCCTAAACAGTGATTTCATTAACAATGTATATATATTGTTATATATATACATATATATGTATTAACAATGTATATATATATATATATAT
>NW_006199965.1:752646-755621 GCF_000334495.1 Tupaia belangeri chinensis | reverse complement strand
TACGGTCGACTACGTGGGAGTCCAGCGACTTATTATTATTATTATGCTAACTTCTTCTTCTTATTATTATTATTATTATGTAAACTTATTATTATTATTATTATTATTATTATTATGCTAACTGCTGGTTCCCTCATTAACAATATTTTATAGTGACTTGCTTTTTATTAAGTCTTCAAGCATTCAGCTAGGACTTCTGTTCACACTCATATGCCATTGATTTATGTTCAATTTAATTATGTTGTCTGTATACAATAAATATAACTGCTGTAAGTGGTTTCACACAACATACCTGACCCTCCCACACACACACACACCCAGTCTCCTATAGTAAGCATCTCATGGGAATGGAGGAGTGAGGATGAGCTAGTGACCAAGGCTTAAGGAAGCTTTCTTAATGCCGTGATATGCAGGCTGTGGGTTTTTTAAGTCTCTAGCAAGGCAATTAAGTGCATGGTGGTGAAGGGAGCTTCTGTATCCAATCAGAAGAGGAAGGGAAACAGCTAGACCATTAGGCCTTGGGCAATACATCAATCTGGGAATGTCCTCAGTGACTTGGAATGCTTGTTTGCAGAAACTTGTACTTTCATTTTGACTCCTCCTACCTTTATTCAGCTGTGCAGGTGGTGTGGTATTTAAGGCATTGGACTCCCACATGGCTGACTGTGGTTTGAGTCCCAGACCTGGCAGCTTGAAAATCATGCTGGGCACATATGTGTGTGGGCTCAAAATCTCAGGAGGGCATGGCCTTCTCCCAGGGGAGGGGGGTAATTTATCACTCTTTTCTCTCTGTTTCTCTGGTGAACACACGTGCCCTGTTGACAGAAACCTAAAAATAAATGAATACGAAGAAGCTCATTGTGTGTGTGAAAGTACAGATCCTTTTTCCCTCTCCCAACTGTAAATGGCAAGATGTAATTTTGTTTTGAAGGTTTGGGGCTTGGGATGTGCTGTTACTTTATTACTGTTGGTTGATTTAAGTTCAGGATTTTTGTTTATTAATCTTAACTTTCTCTGTTTTGGTCCCTGTAAAAAGTCTGAAAACCTGTGAAGATCTGTGAGCAATTGTAAACTATGTTGCCAGTCACGAGCTTTTACTACAAGTACTGAAGCCCTGTGATAGTGCTTGTCTTCAGTAATTTTCCCGTACCCTGTAGAGGGCCAGGGAACTCTGCCTTCCACAGAGCAGAGTGCACAGGAGGGGACTCCATTTCTGTTGGGTTACTGGTAAAATAATTCAGTAGTCCCTGTGAATCTCCAAGTTTTGGTCTTGGATCTCAGCCTCTGCTTCTGTGACTTGGACCAAGCACCAGTACACAGTCCAGGGTCATTTTGTCCGCCCAGCAGCTGTTGGCCAAGGCTCTCTCTGCCGACTCGTTCTGAACAAGAACACACCCAAATAAATAAATAAGTAGGCTGTAGTGATGGTGTGGGTGGGGACAAACTTAAGATTCTTGCCTATATTCCTCCTTTCAAAAAAGAAAAAAAAACCTTCTTACTCCTTCTCCAAGAATTTGAGAATGGTTCTCCACTTGGGGAGGAGTTCCAGGTCAAGGCGACATAGCAGCCTTTGCATGCAGCCCTACCTTTCCTTCCTTTCATGGTCTTGTGCCTTTTGAAATTGTGCTAAAGTGTGCATGCCTCACTGGAGAGAGACATAGAGAAAGGGATAGAAAGTGAGAAAGCACCCCACACACATGGAGGGTAGTCACACTGTAATCTTTTTTTTCTTCTCCTTTTACGACTTTGAGCGTGTACACACACACGTGCCCAATGTGTTCTTTCAAACCACCAGGTCTAGGACTTAAACCATGCTGTTGATCATGTGGCCATCTCAGCCAGTGCCAACATGCCACAAGCTAGCCTGGTCTTGTGCTTTTAACTGGAGACTCACCAAATTTTCACATTTTCCCCACTGATTAGTGGGGGAAAGATGCTGAAATGCTGTCTCAGATTATTATCCCTCAGATTCTTCTTACCTTATAAGGAAGAAGGTCTGAATATGGAAGCTTGTACTTGTCCTGCTAGTTGTTAAAAATCATGCAAGTAAAGCAGATCTAAAAGCTCTTTTAGATTTGCAGTAACATTGCAGGTGCCAGGGGTGAGTGCCACAGGAGTGAGTGCCACAGGGATGCAGAACTCTGAGTCAGGTCTGTGACCTTGAGCTACATTCAGGCAGGAGCCCCCAGACTTAATACTTGAAATCAAGAATATAGAGCTGCCACGGGCAGTTTCTCAGTCAGGAAATGTAGGTTTGTGTAAAGTTAGAAATTGAGGAGCTGGATGGTGGTAGAGAGTCAAAATGTGATGCTGACCCACATGGAAAGCATCTGAATACCTCCCTGAGTGTGCTGGATCTGCATCCCCATGATTGGGGGCTGCCTGAAGCTGAGATGGATTGTGGTGAGGGGATCATGTTGGGAGTACTGTCTTTCTGTCTTTGACTCTCACTTGTGGAAGAGATAAATTTTAAAAAGGAAAGAAAATGGTCAGTTCTACAAATAGAAGGTATTGCTGCTGTTTTATGTGACGTGTGACCTTCAGAGCTTAGAGAATGTCAGCTGTCATGTCTGAACTGTAACCTCAGTTGCCTTCTCTCCGCAGAGCATGCTTACTCTAGGAAATTATGGCACTGGCTTAGCAGGTGCTTTTACTCTTCAAGTACTCCAGGTCCTGACACAGGGATCTCCCGAGTTAAAATCAGAGCCACTGCTGAGGCTCGAGCTGCTGTCTGCTTTACCTGCTCCTTCCATTGCCAGGGTATGTGTAGGCGTTAAACACATACAGAATTTTGATGAATGTCACTACCTACTGTATTTTTTTTTTAAATATTTTTTAAAAATTATTTTATTTATTATTTTTTCACATGAGTTTTGCCAGAGGAAGAGAGGCAAAGAGAGAGAGAGGGAGAAAGAAGCCAAGTTCGGAACTCGAACCGTGGACGGCCATGTGGGAATTCCAACACCTTAACCACC
>NW_006199965.1:702367-751170 GCF_000334495.1 Tupaia belangeri chinensis | reverse complement strand
TATATATATATATATATATTGTTATATATATACATGGCATGAGTTTTAAGCGGGATGCGAACTACGGTCGACTACGTGGGAGTCCAGCGACTTATTATTATTATTATGCTAACTTCTTCTTCTTATTATTATTATTATTATGCTAACTTATTATTATTATTATTATTATTATTATTATGCTAACTGCTGGTTCCCTCATTAACAATATTTTATAGTGACTTGCTTTTTATTAAGTCTTCAAGCATTCAGCTAGGACTTCTGTTCACACTCATATGCCATTGATTTATGTTCAATTTAATTATGTTGTCTGTATACAATAAATATAACTGCTGTAAGTGGTTTCACACAACATACCTGACCCTCCCACACACACACACACCCAGTCTCCTATAGTAAGCATCTCATGGGAATGGAGGAGTGAGGATGAGCTAGTGACCAAGGCTTAAGGAAGCTTTCTTAATGCCGTGATATGCAGGCTGTGGGTTTTTTAAGTCTCTAGCAAGGCAATTAAGTGCATGGTGGTGAAGGGAGCTTCTGTATCCAATCAGAAGAGGAAGGGAAACAGCTAGACCATTAGGCCTTGGGCAATACATCAATCTGGGAATGTCCTCAGTGACTTGGAATGCTTGTTTGCAGAAACTTGTACTTTCATTTTGACTCCTCCTACCTTTATTCAGCTGTGCAGGTGGTGTGGTATTTAAGGCATTGGACTCCCACATGGCTGACTGTGGTTTGAGTCCCAGACCTGGCAGCTTGAAAATCATGCTGGGCACATATGTGTGTGGGCTCAAAATCTCAGGAGGGCATGGCCTTCTCCCAGGGGAGGGGGGTAATTTATCACTCTTTTCTCTCTGTTTCTCTGGTGAACACACGTGCCCTGTTGACAGAAACCTAAAAATAAATGAATACGAAGAAGCTCATTGTGTGTGTGAAAGTACAGATCCTTTTTCCCTCTCCCAACTGTAAATGGCAAGATGTAATTTTGTTTTGAAGGTTTGGGGCTTGGGATGTGCTGTTACTTTATTACTGTTGGTTGATTTAAGTTCAGGATTTTTGTTTATTAATCTTAACTTTCTCTGTTTTGGTCCCTGTAAAAAGTCTGAAAACCTGTGAAGATCTGTGAGCAATTGTAAACTATGTTGCCAGTCACGAGCTTTTACTACAAGTACTGAAGCCCTGTGATAGTGCTTGTCTTCAGTAATTTTCCCGTACCCTGTAGAGGGCCAGGGAACTCTGCCTTCCACAGAGCAGAGTGCACAGGAGGGGACTCCATTTCTGTTGGGTTACTGGTAAAATAATTCAGTAGTCCCTGTGAATCTCCAAGTTTTGGTCTTGGATCTCAGCCTCTGCTTCTGTGACTTGGACCAAGCACCAGTACACAGTCCAGGGTCATTTTGTCCGCCCAGCAGCTGTTGGCCAAGGCTCTCTCTGCCGACTCGTTCTGAACAAGAACACACCCAAATAAATAAATAAGTAGGCTGTAGTGATGGTGTGGGTGGGGACAAACTTAAGATTCTTGCCTATATTCCTCCTTTCAAAAAAGAAAAAAAAACCTTCTTACTCCTTCTCCAAGAATTTGAGAATGGTTCTCCACTTGGGGAGGAGTTCCAGGTCAAGGCGACATAGCAGCCTTTGCATGCAGCCCTACCTTTCCTTCCTTTCATGGTCTTGTGCCTTTTGAAATTGTGCTAAAGTGTGCATGCCTCACTGGAGAGAGACATAGAGAAAGGGATAGAAAGTGAGAAAGCACCCCACACACATGGAGGGTAGTCACACTGTAATCTTTTTTTTCTTCTCCTTTTACGACTTTGAGCGTGTACACACACACGTGCCCAATGTGTTCTTTCAAACCACCAGGTCTAGGACTTAAACCATGCTGTTGATCATGTGGCCATCTCAGCCAGTGCCAACATGCCACAAGCTAGCCTGGTCTTGTGCTTTTAACTGGAGACTCACCAAATTTTCACATTTTCCCCACTGATTAGTGGGGGAAAGATGCTGAAATGCTGTCTCAGATTATTATCCCTCAGATTCTTCTTACCTTATAAGGAAGAAGGTCTGAATATGGAAGCTTGTACTTGTCCTGCTAGTTGTTAAAAATCATGCAAGTAAAGCAGATCTAAAAGCTCTTTTAGATTTGCAGTAACATTGCAGGTGCCAGGGGTGAGTGCCACAGGAGTGAGTGCCACAGGGATGCAGAACTCTGAGTCAGGTCTGTGACCTTGAGCTACATTCAGGCAGGAGCCCCCAGACTTAATACTTGAAATCAAGAATATAGAGCTGCCACGGGCAGTTTCTCAGTCAGGAAATGTAGGTTTGTGTAAAGTTAGAAATTGAGGAGCTGGATGGTGGTAGAGAGTCAAAATGTGATGCTGACCCACATGGAAAGCATCTGAATACCTCCCTGAGTGTGCTGGATCTGCATCCCCATGATTGGGGGCTGCCTGAAGCTGAGATGGATTGTGGTGAGGGGATCATGTTGGGAGTACTGTCTTTCTGTCTTTGACTCTCACTTGTGGAAGAGATAAATTTTAAAAAGGAAAGAAAATGGTCAGTTCTACAAATAGAAGGTATTGCTGCTGTTTTATGTGACGTGTGACCTTCAGAGCTTAGAGAATGTCAGCTGTCATGTCTGAACTGTAACCTCAGTTGCCTTCTCTCCGCAGAGCATGCTTACTCTAGGAAATTATGGCACTGGCTTAGCAGGTGCTTTTACTCTTCAAGTACTCCAGGTCCTGACACAGGGATCTCCCGAGTTAAAATCAGAGCCACTGCTGAGGCTCGAGCTGCTGTCTGCTTTACCTGCTCCTTCCATTGCCAGGGTATGTGTAGGCGTTAAACACATACAGAATTTTGATGAATGTCACTACCTACTGTATTTTTTTTTTAAATATTTTTTAAAAATTATTTTATTTATTATTTTTTCACATGAGTTTTGCCAGAGGAAGAGAGGCAAAGAGAGAGAGAGGGAGAAAGAAGCCAAGTTCGGAACTCGAACCGTGGACAGCCATGTGGGAATTCCAACACCTTAACCACCATGCCACCTGCTGGGCCCTACCTACTGTATTTTTATTTTATTTTTTTTCAAGTCTTATTGAAGCACAGTTGATATCCAGTAAAGAGCATATGTATTTAAGTGTAAGGTAAGTTTCAGTATGTTTCTTTGTTCCCTTTTGAAATCCTCCCCTTCTTACCCTCTCCTAAAAACAGTTTATCTCCTCTTCTGTTAGTATAAATTAGTTTGTACTTTCTTTTTTTTTAAATTTTTAATTAATTAATTTATAGTCATTCACTGAGTATTGTCACAGCATACAAAATGTGATTTCCCATCCAAAATATATTGCATAGTGGCTTAATCATACTTGTTGTCATTGATAATTTTCCATTTCTAGTTTCATGTATATTTATATGTATATATATTTTTCCCTCTATTTCTCACCCCCTCCTCCCACACTAACTCTGGTGTCTACAGTTGTTTTTCATTTCTTTTTTTCCCTCACATTTTATTGATTCACAAAATTTCTTAAATAATCTAACTACTTTCAGTAGCAAGTTCAGCTGATAATATACATATCTGTGAATACATGGCTGACTTTAGGCATGAAACTGAGTAGAATGAATATACTATAAAGTAGCATCTAACTGATGCTATCAATATAGCTTACTATGGTCATTAAATAGGTATTTTTAATATATTTTTTAACTTCATGAAAAGCAGTTTTAACTTTAATAAATCAAAGAAATGCTAAAGAACTTTGTTTAAACCTTAAAACCAGGAAACAGGTTAGGATTCTGTTCTAATAGTAGGTACATGAACCTATTGGCAGCTCAAAACAGGACAGAAATCCTTAAAACTGAAATCAAAGCCTAAGAGAAAGTCAGCAATGTTTTAGTCAAAAATCATAAAATTCTATTTCACCAGTTCAGTCTCATGTACTTAATCTATCTTCTGTTGTGGTCTGATCGCCCCGATTAAATTCTGGGATATAGTATTCAACTCCAGACTTGTCCCTACAATTAAGTTGGCCATTTTTTGCAAAGGTTTTTTTTTTTTTTTTCCTCTATAGGGCGCATGCGCTCGCCAGACAGACAGAGACAGAAAGCGAGAAATCACCCCTCAGGGGGGTTGGTCACGCTGCAATCCCTTCTCCTCCATTCTCCTCTCGGGATCTTGGGCACGCACGCACGCACATGCGCCCGGCCCGGCGTGAGTTTTAAGCCACCGGGTCTGGGACGCGAACCGCGGTCAACTACTTGGGAGTCCAGCGACATAGCCATTACGCTAACAGCCGGTTCCCTTGAACTCTTATTTCTGTATTTAATTTTCCTGGTATAGCACTCCCTTGAGAACTTCTGGTATGGTGTTGGTAAATTCTTTCAGATTTTATCTGAGAATGTTCTTGTCTTTTCTTCCCATGTGAAGGATAATCTTGCCAGGTACAGTATTCTTGGTTGAAATTGCTTTTCCCTTAACACTTTGAATATATTTTCCCATTCTTTCCTTACTCGCATTGTTTCTGATGAGAGGTCTGCTGTTAGCCTGACAAGATATCCTTTGTAGGTAACTTGACGTTTCTCTCTTGCCAATATCCTGTCTTTGTCTGTGGTTTTGGTCAACCTGGCTATAATGTGTCTTGGAGAAGGTCTTCTTGAGTTAAGATTCTATTTGGGGTCCTTTGTATTTCTTGGAACTGGATCTTTGAATGCCTCTCAAGATTTGGAAAGGTTTCTTGCAGGATTTCATGGAATAGATTATCAATGTCCTTATGAGTTTCTTTGCCTTCTGGGATAGTGGACGTTTGATGGTATCTAGTATTTTTCATATATTATTCTCATTTTTGGGGGCAATTTTCTCAGTCTTTGAGGTGGATTTCTAGGCCAGCGATTCTATCTTCTTCATCAGTGATTTGATTTTCTATATGATCTAGTCTGCTTTTAATACTTTCAAGAGAGATTTTGACTTCCTGCATTATAGCCTTCATCTCTGACAGTTCCATTTGATTCTTTTTTTTATGGTGTGTATTTCCTCTTTCAGATCTTGCAAGAATTTCCTCACCTCCTAGAACTCATCATCCCTTTTCTCCTGCTTCTTCTGCTGTTGATTGTCTCTCTTCTCTGCCATCTCTGTTAGCTTTGTCACTATGAATATTCAGAATTCTTTATCTGACGTTTCTGTGAATTTAATTGTACCATCTGGGGATGAAGAAGAGTTATTTTTTTCCCTTGGATGAGAGGTTTTTTTCTTGCTTTCCCATATTTCTTGTGACTCCACTGATTTCTGGTCATCTGGTGGATGGTGTGTTTCTTCCTAATTCTTGAAGTTCAATCTGAGTGTTTAGAGGTGTGCAGGAGGAGGTGATCTGCAGTCTCTCTTCCATTCCGTTTTTCACTCTTTGTGCATCAGATTCTGTGGGAATTGAGGAATATTCTGACCCTAATCGTATTCAGATGTTTGGATCCTGTTCACTTGGACCTGTCTAGATATTTAGTGTGTAGAAGCCACTAGAAATGAATTTGGAAGGTGAAGCCTCAGCAGAAAATCTTCTTTTTTAGTCAGTGAAACCATTATTTCACAGCTCAAATTTAGCACCCATCTCAGTGTAGTTTGCATTTTCTAAAGTTTTATATAAGTAGAATCATGCAGTATGTACTCTCTTATCTGGCTTCTTTCACTTAGCATAATTATTTTGATGTTTATTTATGTTCCATGTGTCCATAATTCATTCTTTTATTGCTGAATGATTTTCTATGTATGAATATATTTATTTTTCCATTCTCTAGTTAGTGGCTGTTTGGGGTGATGTCTACTTTTGGGCTCTTACAAATAATTCTGCTTTGAACATTTGTGAATAAGTCTTCATGTGGACATGGCCTGCCATTTTTCTTGGATGAATACCCAGAAGTAAAATGGCTAAGTCAGATAGGAGTGTGTTTAACTTGAGCTCCTAAACTGTTTCCAAAGTGGTTGCGCCATTTTATCTGCCAAGCAGCAGTATATGAGAATTCCAGTTTCTTCACACCTTTTACTTAGAGATCCTGCTCTCTGACTTTTATGGTTTCCTAAAATAATGGGGAGAGCTTTGTGTCGCTCAGTGTCCCAGATGAGTAAAGAGACCTAGGGTTAGACACAGCCTTACAAACTCAGTGTCGGCACTGAAGAGAATCCACATCCCCCGTCTGACTCAGCAGCAGATAGCTGCTCTGTCTCACCCTAGCACCTTGTGCCCCTGGTCTGAACTAGTCAGATCGTCGAACCAGCTTCCCTCAGGCCAAGCAGCACTGATGCATGTCACATCTGGGACTTGCTTGTCATTGCATCTGATGGGACTAAAAAGTGAAGGGAGTCTGTCTCAGTAATCTGTGGGCCTTGGAACTGTTCCTTCTTTCTCTCACAGGCAATCTCATGGGGTAGGTGGAGTCCCTGGCTGGCCAGGGGGGTTCTGAGAATCCGAGCTGCTCATTGCCTTACTTCGGCCCTCCACGTGGAGTTCAGTTTGATTGAGTTCAGGCCATGAGGTAGAGCTGAGAATGGGAAGGTGTACAGTGGGGATTGTGGAGCATGGAGGCTGGTTTCTCTGCCAGTTACTCATTTATAGAAAACTATTCAAGCCCTGCCATTTGTCATTTCTTTTATCAGGTGGTGGTTGTGTTCTGGAAAAGGAATGAGCTAAATATATTCCCCCACTCATCAGTTCTGGGGTGTCAGTTCCTGGTTCTACACTGGCTTGGAGCAGGGACCCACCCTCATGTCTCCGTAGTCCTTACCTCCCAGCTCCAGGCTTCAGACAGTGTCAGTGCCTGTTCTGCCCCAGGACATCCGGCTCCAATCCTGCTCTGGTAGGACAGCAGCACCCACCTTCCCCCCTCCTGCCCCCATTTCCTATTTTGTTCAGTCCACAGTCTGGTGGCTGTGATAACGCTCTCAGTTCATCTGTTTCCCTGTCCTTCTTACAAGTGTTGACGTTGTTTTTTAGGTTGGGCTTTATCAGGATTTCCCTCTTCCCCTAAACAGATAGGCATACATACACAACAGAATTCCGTTTTGATGAGTCTTCTGAGTAATGCTTAGAACCGTGGTGGGCACTCATCCTCAGCTGCCAGTAAAATCAGCTTTGTGTCAGTTGTCAACAGCCGACTGACTTCTTCCAATCCAGAATCCTAACAGAGTGTTTTCAGGAACTCAGTGTCAGCTATCATAACTGGCTAACACTGGCTTCCGGAGAAACCAATGCTGATAGTCTGTTTTGAAAAGGGAATTGCAGATGTCTATCTGCGATAGACATCTAGTCCTCTTTCTTGTGGCTCTTACCCCCGGGATCTTGCTCTCCGGTTAGTCCTTTTATTGAGGTCACCACTGTGGTTTGTCTGGCTTCTGGGAAACTGGTATCATAGGAGGAACATGGTGTTGGGGATTATAGTCTAGGTGTACTACTTTAGCAAAGTTTTTTGCTTTTTCTGTGCCACTGTTTTTTCCTCTCTGAAATGGGGATGGTGCTGTGGAAAGGACCGAATGAGTTTGGGTGTGGAAAACACCTAACCCAGCCCCTGACTCAGAGTGGTAGCACTGCCATGGGAGCCAGGAGCCGTCTGCTGGTTTCCTGAGTAGATTCTTCAAGGACAGCCATTTAGTCCTCCTCATTGCTATTTCTGTGTTCTTTGGCCATCATGTTAGAGTTAACCGTGTAGAAATGAGCTTTAGCGATCTCAGGCACCTTTGGATACAGTAAGTGGGGCGAGTGCTGCACAAGTTCTGTTTTTTGTTTCTCTGGTGGAGCCCAGGGAGACTAGACAGCTGGACAGCCAGTCTGCAGAGGGCCCAGGTTGTGCCTCAGGTCTCAGCCGCATAAGACACTCAGCACTAGAATGCCAGTGAGAGCTTGCCTGGCAGCTTATTTATTTTTTATTTTTTTTACAACTTCCCACTGTGCTAAGGGAGTTTTCCTCTCCTGGATGAGAGCCCAGAGATTGGTAACTCACAGAAAAGATCATGAGGTAGTAAACAGTAGAGGGGGATGGATATTGCTCCTTGCATTGTGTGTGATTGTCAGCTGTTATTGGGCATAAAGGCTACACAGTTAGTCTGGAAGGAAATCCACAAGGTGCTAGGAATGTCATGACAGGAAGGTGCTCATAGTCCCCATGTCCAGAACAAAGTATCTGCTGCCTGCCTCTGGAAGTCCTCTTGTAGCCAACTTACTGCTTGAAGTTGGGAGGGACTCCACCAACTCCTTAGATGGCCAGTGACGTCACAGGAAATCTTGCCTAGACACTTCAGTTCCTCCAAGCCTAGAACATCCTGCCAGGCCCTTTAGTGCTGGCATCTGAGATGGGTGTTTTGCTGCTGGAATCTAACTGGCCTCCTGTCATTACTCCTGTTGCTCATGTTACACCTGCCCTTTTTCACAGGGATGCTTGAAGATGGAAAGAAATTTGATTCTTCCCGGGACAGAAACAAGCCCTTTAAGTTTATGCTGGGCAAACAGGAGGTGATCCGAGGCTGGGAAGAAGGGGTTGCCCAGGTATGTGTTCATTTGCTTTCTTTTATTTTTTAACCTTTTAAATTGTCTTCCATAGGTCATACATCCATATGGTTCAAATCTTGCTCTCATCCTACCCATCTGCCTGGTATTCCCACAAGTAACTCATGTTGTTTCCTGGGTTCTAGTCTCTTTAAGCATATACGACAACATACTCCCATTTTTCTTGCCTTACACACACACACACACACACACACACTGTTCTGCACTTTGATTTTCACTTACCCTTTTTTTTTTTTTTTTTTTGGAAATTTTTGCTATAGGGTGTGCTTGCTCATCAGAGAGATGGAGAAAGAGAGAGT
The DNA here is from genome assembly GCF_000334495.1 of Tupaia belangeri chinensis. NCBI lineage: Eukaryota > Metazoa > Chordata > Mammalia > Scandentia > Tupaiidae > Tupaia > Tupaia belangeri. The sequence continues at coordinate 742,331 of NW_006199965.1, read as the reverse complement.
TAGAAATCCCCCCCCGGGGGGGAGGGGTGGCCACATCGCAGTCCCTCCTTCTCCATTCTCCTCTCGGGATTTTCGGTACACATGTACACACACATGATGTGAGTTTCAAGCCACCGGGTCTGGAACTCAAACCACTGACAGCCATGTGGGAATCCAGCACCTTAACCAGGACGCCATCTGCTGGCCTCTCACTTAATCTATTTTTGACACTTTTTATACCAGTAGGTGAAAGAGGAGGAAGCTGTCATAGAGCTGCATGGTATTCCTGCAGGTGAGTGTATTGTGATATATATTGAGCTGGCACCCTACCTGTGGGTTTTTGGGTTGTTTCCAGTAGTTTGCTGTTGTAAACAGTGTTACAGTGACGCATCTCGCCCAGACTCTGTATGCGTACAAGTATTGGGGTAGGACAGATCCTCTGAAATGCAGTGCATGTCTCAAAGGCCATGTGTTGTATTTTGGCAGATCTTGCCAGGTTGCTGTCCACAGGCATTACACTCTTCACACTGCCACCGGTAGCAGTGAAGGTGCTGTCTCCCAGCAGCACCAGCTCAGTGTGTTAAACATGACTTAGGGAGAATTTTTGATTGACCATTGTGTGACCCTTCTGAGAGGTCATAGCAAAGGTCATTTTGTTTGTCTTGAGTATGTTTCTTCACCTCTTCCCTCTCCATTTGTAGGAACAGCTTTTGTTTTGCCAACCCTATGAAATTTCTAGGAGTTGATAGGGGCCCAGGGCTGCCAAATTTCAGTTGGATTCTTTCCTTCCAGGAATTTTTCCTTGGCACTAACCAGGTAAAAGGTTGTTTATAGTGGCTTGAGACTCAGGAGGCTTTCTAAGTATGCCCATATGAGGGGTCTGTCTCTCTATCATCAAGGAGAATAGGAAATTTAGCAAAGATGAAAAGAAAGATTTCTGTGTCTCTTTTCCAGAATACACATTGCTCCACTTCCTCTGTAAAATATCACTGCTTTATCTCCAGATACACGGCTTAGTTTTCATGAACTTTAAGCCTTCCACTCTCAGGTATCTGGGTTTCTGTTTCTGTAGGGCTAAGGGTTTGCAGTACAAGGAAGAGGATCTTTACTTCCCTTGGGAAACCTCGCCAACTGTACCTTTGAATCTGTGGCTCGTTTCCCACCTCTTGTGCCAACCATTGTCCACACCACAACCCATGTTCTGGGATTGTTCCAGTATGGAATAGTAACTGGTTTGTGTGTCCCAGCTGCTATAGCTGCCATTAGGATAGTGTTATCAGCCTACGTCAGACCCCAGCTTGGTGAGGCACGATGGAGTGTTGGGGAGATCCCAAGATTCCCACTTGCCCCATTGATTTGGAGCCAGTCACAACCTTGTCACTTGTAAGAAATCTGTGTAGTTATTTTGAAACCTAGGTATAACATCTTTTAAGGCCAGCCCCCTAGAGCAGTACACAGATTAAGCATTGCATATTGGGAGCTAGACCCCACATGACTGACTGCAGTTCAAATCCTGGCCCCAGTGATTAGCAAAGCATGCTGGGCAAAAAAACATACTGGGTGCATGTGCATGCCCCAAATCCCCAACGAGATAGAAAAACGGAGAAAAAGGCACTGCATTGTGCCCATTCCCCATTGAGAGTTGCTTTCTCCTTGCCCTCTTCCCACCCCTCCAGAGCATATGTGCCCTCGGACATTAGAAAAATATTTAAAAACATCTTTCAAACTCCCTTTCACAGAGTATTTCTTCAGCAAGTGAGTTAAAAACTGAAGAAAGGAAGAATTGTCATGTACCTCTTTCCTTTTCTTTTACTGATGTTGGTGTTTTGGTTTTACATGTTTGTAGGTATGGAATCCCGCGACAGGTATTAATTTGGCCACTTCGTTTTTTCATTTAATAATGTATCTTGGGCATCTTTTCATGTTAGTACATTTAGAGCTACTGTTTTCTTTCTAATGGCTAATCCACGGTGTTGGATATACTTTGGAAACCACTCCTCTTTGGAAACTACTCCTCTTGGATGGACATTTAGGTTTTTTGTTTTGTTTTGTTTTTGAGAGGTTTTTGTTTCTTTCTTTGTTTTTGAGAGGTTTTTGCTATAGGGCATGTGCACTCTCCAGAGAGAGAGACAGAAAGCGAGAAATCACCCCCCAGGGGGATGGCCACGTTGCAGTCCCTTCCATTCTCCTCTTGGGATCTTGGGCACGCACGCACACACGCCTATCGTGAGTTTAAGCCACCGGGTCCAGGACTCAAACTGCAGTCGATTACATGGGAGTCCAGTGACGTAGCCATTACGCCATCTGCTGGTCCCAGACATTTAAGTTTTTAGAAGAAGAATGTAGAAGTGGAAATGCTGAGTCAAAGAATATATTTGGGTTTTTGGTTTTGTTTATTAATTTGCCAGAGAGTACATGAACTCACTAAGGAGAGAGAGAGAAAGCACCTTCTATGGGGGTGCCACACCACAATTCTTCCTCCTCCTTTTCTCTCCCCTCTTGATTTTGGGCACACACGCATACATACCTAGCACATTTTTCAAGCTTGTCAGATCTGGGACTCAAACCACATGGTTGGCCACATGGGATCCAGGTACTTTAACTACCATGCCACTCACTGACCCAGAATATGGCTGCCTTTAAACTTTATTAGATAAAGCTATATTCCTTTAACTGTTCTTACCACCTTCATCCAAGGTGTCCCAGTTTCTGAGGAAGCAAGGACTCTTGCTGGGGAGCTGTGGAGAGCAAGGATTCTGAATTGTGCTGGAAACGTCATTACAGCCTATAGCTTCCTCTTTAATCACTGTCTCTCAGGCCAGGTCAGAGAGCTGAGAATGCATATGTGGCGACTAAAAGCAGAGATAGGTCAAAGGATGGAAATACAGCAGACAACCTGCTCTCTGTTCAGAGATACTTGTGTGTGTATTTGCTTAGCAACTAAATGCATTTTTTACAGTGGAAATTTCCCTTCCACACTGGTCACTGTCCACTCTGTTCTGCCCATAGGAAAACACTGATATTACTGGTGTCCTTCCAAAGACATTTTCTGTTCATACAGTGGGTGCAGATGCATAAATATTTTCACAAATGGTAGCATACCGTACATGCTCTTTTGTATCTTTAAAATCATATTGTCTTTTTAAAAGTTTTTCTATGTAAGTATAAATATGGAAAGAACAGCAACAACAACAAAAAAACTACCTCCCAATATTATTTTCTGTATTTTCTTTAATAGCAAAATTTTAGTCAAAGTTTTCAGTTTTCAAGATGGAAACAGATGCCATTAAAAACATGTCCTTTGAGTGACAGACAGTGAAGGACCAGGTAGTAAGACTCGTGGGTGTCACTTCCTATGAAATTCATTAAGACCTGAGTAGAAAGGATGAGAGCGGACCTTTCTGTTCATCAAGAGGGGCTTTTAACTGTCATTGGGCCCCTTGGCAGGAAATGCAAGAGTCATGGAATCTGTCTGCCAACCTCCAAGTCCTACGTAGGGGTGTCTGATGCCCAGGCAGCTGCAGGGTCACTGGAATGTCCTAGTCAACATGGTCCTGGCCAAGAATTACCCAGGTAAACAGCTCTGATTCTTACGGAGACAGTTGGGGAGTGTGTCCTGCTGAGTCTTCCTTGTTATTTTCACAGATGAGTGTGGGCCAGCGAGCCAAATTGATCATCTCCCCAGACTATGCCTACGGTGCAACTGGGCACCCAGGCATCATCCCACCACACGCCACTCTCATCTTCGACGTGGAACTTCTAAAACTGGAATGACAGGAATGGCCTCCTCCCTCAGCTCCCTGTTCTTGGGTAAGGAAGCTGAATGCTACAGAACCTCTAACTGCCGCAGGCTTTTGCCCTCCTACGTTCCTCCTCTATTGAGTGTTCATTTTGGTGTTAGTTGTTAGTACATACCTCTAATGCAAAAGTTGGTCATCCTAAGCAAGGATTGGCATATGCTCTTGAATGAACTCACGGGATAGTAACTATTTAAATGAAGTGTTTTCATATGTAGAGCATACAGTAAAACTAGGGTGGGACTGTGGAAACTTGGGCTAAATTTTTAGTGCCAATGTGAGTTCTTTAGAAATGGGACTTAATGGCATTACGATGTATTGTTAGAAGTTAGTAAGAAGGGACCAACAAGTAGTGTAATGGTTACATTGCTGGACTCCCACGTCATCAACTGCGGTTCTAGTCCCGGGCCCGGTGGCTTAAACCTCACGCCAGGTGCGTGTCCATGTATGCCCAAGATCCAAGAGGAGAATGGAGAAGAAGGGGTGCAGTGTGGCCATTCCCCCACCCCGGGGGGTGATGTCTTGCTTTCTGTCTTTACAGTGAGTGCATCTACCCTATAGCAAAAATTTCTCTCTTTTTAAAAAAAGTTAGTAAGAATAAGCAAAGCACCTCTATACATGAGTAAGTCCTAGCTTGTGCAGCCCTCTTATCCATACGGGTTGTGGTTATTGCCTGAGGGAGGTGCTACTCTGCCTTGGTCCACTGCCTAGGGAGCAAGCCCAGGATGCTCAAGGCTGGTGGACCAGCTCGTTGTCAGTGAGTGGAAATATGAGACCAGAGGATGCTTGTGAAGAGTAAAGGGTACTCTCAGATCAGACAGTCCTAGGAAGGAACCTTAGGGTTTGCAGCCAATCTTCCTGTGCAACAGATGAATAAACTGAGGCCCGGAGATAAAGGCCTTAGACAGGGTCACATCCAGGCAGTAGCAAGCTAGCACCAGAGCCCATTTCCTGAGTTCCTTCTATCCTTATTGCTTGGGGAACCAAACTCCATATCCTAGTAGTGCAGAGGTTTTCATGTAGGTATTAGAACCATTGAATATGTAGCCATCACCATCTTTTCAGCTGCTACCAAACTTTTATGTTCACTACCCTCCTGCCCCTAGAACCAGAAGGCCACTGGCAGGGGCTGGGCGAGAACACTTGTTTGAAAATTGCAGCAAGTGGCTACCAGCCTGTCCGTGATGGCAGTCAGAGCTACTTGTAACCTTGTCCTGCCATGGATTTCTTTAAGTGGAGGGGCTTTTTATTATTAGCTATCTTCCCTCTCAGTGGTTTGAGTCGACAATTGTAGGTAATAAAGGCCTGATCAGGTCTGATAACTGGCTGCTTCTGACACTTTATAGATCCTTTCTATGCCCAAAGCTCTACTCTTAGTCCAAATTCACTCCCTTATTCTTGGAGAGCTGGGACATTTGAACATAAATTACTTGAGGGAGCCTCGGAGTTACCTTGGTTTGGTAACACGCTTTCCGTAAATCTGATGGGGTGAAGGGCTACAAGTCATCCTCACCCCGCACCCCTATACCCATGACCACGGAGCATCACAGAGCTTCTTGAAAGAGCTTTGAGGGGAAGCTTGAGGGCAAACTCAGTAAGTGAAGATATTTTCCAAGTCTGTTCAGAATGATGGGTGCCTACTTGGGGCTTTGGTTCTTGGTCTAGACTTTGCATTAGAGTCACTTGGGAAGCTTTTAAGAATCTCCTAGGACCAGCAGGTGGCCTGGTGGTTAAGGTACTGGACTCCCTCATGGTTGACCACAGTTCAAGTCTGATCTGGTGGCTTAAAAATCATGCCAGGCATGTGTGGACATGTGCCCCAAAATCCCGAGAGGAGAATTAAGAAGGGATTGCTGCATAGCCAAAAAAATCACCCCCGAGGGGTGATTTCTCACTTTCCCTCTCACTTCCCCCACCCCATCCTCTACCCTGCCCCCAGCACACTATATCCTATGGCAATAACCTTAAAAAAAAAAAAAGGAATCTCCTGCTGTGCAGGCCTCACCTTAAACCTGTTAATCACTGTGGTAGGGGGTGGGACTCAGCAGGGACCCAGGCATTAAGATAGTTAAAACCCTCTAGGTGATTCTTTTGTGTAGCCATGTTAGAGACCCAAGTGATAATGGGGGTACTGAATTATCAGCAGCTGGGTGGACAGCCCTCCTGCTGTCTTCAACAAGGTAAACTTAACCTTAGGTTCAAAACAAAACACAGGGACCATTTTTTTAAGAATTAATTATTATCATTGTTATTTTTTAAAATTTGTTATAGGACATGTGCACTCACCAGAGACAGAGAGAGAGATTGAGAGAGAGAGCAAGCCACCAGATAAGACAGAGGAAGAAGACAAACTGCCAGGTGCAGGACTTGAACCATAGTCAGCCAGGTGGGACTGCAGCACCTTAACCACCACACCACCTGCTAGTCCCACAGGGACCAATTTAAGCAGGAAGAAAATTGTTCACCTGGGAACCAGCCTGAGCCCTACTGGCTTCCTACATCTAAAATGGAAGGGGCTTGGCATGGCAGATGGCACTGTGGCTATCCCCATTGCACAGAAAGAACAATGAGTTGCTGGAACTCACCGATTTTCTGTCCCCAGCAGATCTGCCATGGAGGGATGTGGTGCCTCCAGATGTGTGCACACGATTCTACGCGGAGCTTTTCCTGATGTTCCACTACACTCTGTGTAAACATCTATCCTGACTGAATGTGTTCTGTCACTCAGCTTTGCTTCCCACACCTCCATTTCCTCTCCCCTTTCCCCTCGTATGTGTGTTTACCTAAACTATATGCCATAAACCTCAAATTATTCATTTTATTTTGTTTTTGTTTTCATTTGGGGTGAAGATTCAGTTTCAGTCTTTTGGGTATAGGTTTCCAATTAAGTATAGGGTCAAGTATTAACAGCACAAATGATGGGTTAACTTTAGAATAGGAATTGGTGTTGGGGGGAGGGTGTAAGAATCTTTATTTTATTTTTTTTTTGGATGAAATTTTTATCTATTATATATTGAACATTCTTGCTGCTGCGCTGCAAAGCCATAGCAGATTTGAGGCGCTGTTGAGGACTGAATTATTCTCTTAGTTGAGAAATGTCCTTGGGTTAAATTAAAAGCTACCCTAAACTGAAGTGGGGAGGGGGAGAGCCTTTGTCTCCACCAGCCCACCACCCCTCCTTCTCCTTAAACCCTTTGCCTTTTGAAAGCAGATCATTTTCACTGCGATGTGGACACTACAGGTATCTGTCCCTGGGCCAGCGGGGACCTCTGAAGCCTTCTTCGTGGCCTGGCTTTTTTTTCCTTTCTTTTTCTTCTGTCCTGTGGTTTTCTAATGGATTTTCAGGACTTTTGTAATCTCATAACTATCCAAGCTTCACCACTTCCTAAATTTTAAGAACTTTAATCGAAAGTTTAAAATGAAGGTGCTGTTTGTAGACTTAACACCCAGTGAAAGCCCAGCCATCATGACACATCCTTGAGTGTTCTCTTGAGAAAGTGATGCTGGTCATCGCAGCTTCAGCATCTCCTGGTTTTTGATGCTTGGCTCCCTCTGCTGATATCAAAGTCTCCTGGCTGTTCCTCCCTCGGTCCCTTCTCACCCCTTTGCTGTCCTGTGTAGTGATTTGGTGAGAGAAATTGTTGCTCCTCCCACCCCTCTCCCCCTAATCCCTGGCACCATACATGAGTTTCAAGTTTTATTATTGCAATAAAAGTGCTTTATGCTGGCTTTTCTCAATCCTGCGTCATGGTGGTTTCTTCCAAGTATCTCCCCCACCATTTGGTACAGGGGAATGGAGGTGGCAACAAAGATGTAGTGTCCAGTGATATCTCTTGGCAGCATTGAACATTCTTCCTCATCGGCCAGTCTGAATGAGACGGTGGAAGGCAAGGAAGGAGAAAGGGGCTGAGAGTTGAATCAAAAGAACTACCTGGGGGTCACTTTGAGATAGTCATGAGACACCCACTCCTCCTTCAGTAAATGTTCATTAAACGTGTTCTTGATAGAGTACTCACGCTGGGTTCTGGAGTTACAAAGACGTGAGAGATACAACCAACTCTGAAGGAATGCTTGGACTGACTCCATGGCTGCTCAACCCACATGGCAGTTGCAGTTCAAATCCCCAGCCCAGTCAGCCTGGCACACACTGGGCATATGTGCACACGCCCAAAATCTAATGGAGGACTGGAAGAAGGAGACTGTGAGTGACCAGACCCTGCGGAGAGTTCTCTGTCCTGCTGTCATGTGTATGCATTCGTGCTCTGTCATGAATAAAAGAAAAAATAATAGGTGTTCCTCAGCGACATTTGGTGTGGAAAGACTGCCGTGTGATCAGGTGGGGTGGTCGCAGAAACTGCTGATACTTGCTGGCCTTTTCCCTGTATATGCCAGTAACACTTCCCTTATTGAGAGTTCTAGAGAACACCACAAACGTTCCTGCTCCTTTATAGTCGCCTTCCAAAACTGCCCTGGTTAAGAGCCATCGATTTTAAGTAGAAAGGTTATTCAAGATCATGCTTGGTGATTTTCCAGATCCTTCTCTTTATTAACAGATCGCTAGGGTAATATTCCAGGATCATGTCTTATTTTCTTCAAAATTCTTTTATGACAACTTGAAATAAAGTGAAAGGTTGTTACAGTGAACATCTGTATACCCACTACCTATATTCTGTCATAAACATGTTACTGTAAGTTAAGTATCCTTTATTCAGAATGCTTGGGGCCAAAAGTGTTTAGAATTTTGGATTTTTAAATTTTATTTTAGAATACTTATTTCTATACAATGAGATATCTTTGGGATGGGACCCCAGTCTAAACTTGAAATTAATTTACATTTTATAGACATCCTTATACATACAGCCTGAATGTAATTTTAAAGTTTACTTCTTCCATGGGAACCAGCAGTTAGCGTAATGGCTATGTCGCTGGACTCCCACATAGTCGACCATGGTTCGTATCCCGGACCCGGTGGCTTAAAACTCACGCCGGGCACGTGTGCGTGCGTGCCCAAGATCCCGAGTGGAGAATGGAGGAGAAGGGATTGTGGCGTGGCCATCCCCCCTGGGGGGTGATTTATCGCTTTCTGTCTCTCTGTCTCTATCTCTCTGGCGCATGTACCCTATAGCAAAAACCTCTCCAAAAAAGAAAAAAAAAAGAAAAGATGCTCATGTTCTAGTCCTCAGAACCTGTGAATGGCAAAAGAGATTTCACGAGTGTAAGTTAAGGACCCCAAGATGGAGAGACTACCTTGTATTGCCTGGATGGAGCCATTGTAACCACAAGGACCATACCTGAGTTTGATAAGCAGTGAGGGCAGACATTTGAGGGTGCTGTGCTACCGACAGGGTGGAGGAAGGGGCTACAAGCCAAGGAATGCTGGCAGCCTCCAGTAGCCAGAAAAGGGAAGGAAACATTCTCAAGGAACACCTCACTGCCCATGTGTTAATTTAGGCTCACAAGACCTTCCCGTTTGGGACTTCTGATCTCTGGAGCTGTGAAATAATCAGTAGTGCTTTGAACTGCTAAGTTCGTGATGATTTGTTACAGCATCAATAGGAAACCAATATTTTGTTCAGTTTTGTTCGTGTATAGCAGGAACCCACCACTCTAAGAAATCCAACGTCAAGTTTTTTTTTTTGTTTTGTTTTGGTTTTTTTGCTAGATGGCACATGCAGGACAGAAGGAAAAGAGAAAGGACTCCCTGCCCCATGGGGAGTGGTCACGCCACAATCCCTCCTCTTTGGGCATGTGCATTTGCATACACGTACATGCCCAGCGTATTTCTCTAGGCATCAGGTCCATGACTCTAACTGCATGGTTGGCCATGTGGGATCCAGCAGCCTTAACCTTCAGGCCAGAGAGCGGCCTTCTCACCTCCCCTTTTTTTTAAAAACTGCCTTTCTTAAGTTTTAATCACTTTCAACCACAGCATAGTACAAATTTGCATTTCTGTTTTTGTTCCCCATTTAATGTTTTATCAGAAGTATTCTTGTTGCTATATGGTCTTTGTAACTGTTTTAAGAGAGCTATAAGTAAATTTCATCAATAAATAAACTAAATTTTTTTAACTACCTTGCTGAAGGGTAACTTCTTTTATTTTGGAGAAGTTATTTAATTTTTTATTTTTTTGCTATAGGGTGCGTGTGTTCGCAGAAAGACAGAGACAGAAGGTGAGAAATCATCCCCTGGGGGGATGGCCACACCACAATCCCTTCTCCTTTATTCTTATCTCGGGATCTCGGGCACGCACGCACGCACACGTGCCCAGCGTGAGTTTAAGCCACTGGGTCTGGGACTTGAACCATGGTCAACTACATGGAAGTCCAGCAACATAGCCATTATAGCAATTGCTGGTCCCTAAGGGGTAACCTTTTAAAAAGTAAAAATTATGACTCGTAAAACACAAAGTGAACATGTTAAAATCTTATTTAACTCGTTAATTAATGAGAGAGCCTGGAAGGTGTTTTAATTGGTTCAAAGGATAATCCAAAGAGCAAATCAATAAATAACAAGCCCCCAGAAGTGCTGAGATGATTTTGCTTAGTAGATACGAAAAATGGCAAAACTAACCAATATCCACAAAGCAATAATCAATTACTTACATCTCACTGACCACCATTTGCATTTCTGTGGACAAGAAGCATCTGCATTATCAGTTTTCCTCAATTTACATAATTATAAAGTAGCTGAAAGGCAGTGGAAGGTGGAGACAGCCCAGAAGGGTAGGCTGAGTGGAACACCCTGTCATTAGGGGGTGGGGTAGCCTATTTCAGAATCCTTCATTGGGTTTCCTGACACCCCATTGTTGGATACTTGGCTGATTTCCAATTCTTTTATTAAAACAAATGTAAAAGCCAGTACATCTTTGAACATGTAAATTTTTTTATTTCCTAAATACCTCTATTCTATAGCATAAATACTAAAAGAAAGGACTGCAGGGCCAAAGGAGATTTTTAGACTTCCAAAAAAATGTTTTCTTTATATGCGATAGAGTTTATGCACGTAACTTTGTGTGAGAGAGAAGGTGAGAAGCACCATTCACAAGGTCTGGCCACCCTACAGTCCCCTTTTTCCAGCCCCTTAGATCCTTGGACACTCATGTATGTGCCTGGCATGTTTCAGGCTGTCCATGCCAGGGATTCAAACCATGTGTCCAAGTTAACAGTCAAACCAAGTTGCTGTATGTGCCCAGCTTCTGCTGAACAGTGCGTTACCCCTGGGCTGCGGAGCTGGCCCTAAGCTTTCATGACTTTTGATTCCTCTTGCTAAGTTGTTAGACCAGAGTTGTATAAGCCTTTTCCCACACCAGAAACAAAGGATAACATCACCCATGTCCCATGGCAGAAAAAGGGCTATCGCTTCCATGGTCTCCTAAAGAAAACTAAAATATTTCTTTTTTCTGAAAGCCCTTTGCTATGACTTAAATGTGTCCCCCAAAATTCATGTGTTGGAAACTTGATCCCCGATGCAGCAGCATTTTAGTGGGCCTAATGAGAATGTTTGGTTCTTGGGTACTCTGCCCTCATGAATGGATTCATGTCATTATGGCTGGAGTGGGTATCTTACAGAAAGATGAGTTCAGCTTCTTCCTCCTCCACCTCTATGTCTTTTCACCATGGAGTGATGCTTCAAGAGGGCCCTCGACAGATGCCCGTACCTGAATCTTCTATTGCCCAACCTCCAGAACAATGAGAAATTTCTGTTCATTGTAAATGACAGCCTGTGACCAGCAGGTGGTGTGGAGGTTAAGACACTGGATGCCAAATGGCCAGCTGCACAGTTTAAGTCCCAGACCCGATGGCTTGAAAATCATGCCAGGCACTTGTGCATGAGTGCCTAAAATCCAAAGAGGAGATAGAGGAGAAAGGATTGCAACATGGCCATCCCTGTTGGGAGGTGATTTCTCAGTTTCCTTCTCTGTCTTTGGCAAGTGCATGTGCCCTGTAGCAAAAACTGTAAGTACATACATACATACATACCTAACTAACCCAGTTTGTGGTATTTTGATATAGCAGCACAAAATGTACTAAGATGCCCTCCAATTTCCCCTCAAGTTCAATGGCCAGCACAAAATCTGGAAAACTGACACACCTGGATTAATCAAGACCCATATCCTAGGGTTAATAAAGAGGCAGAGAGGGGGACCAGTAGTTAGCATAATGGCTATGTTGCTGGACTGCCATGTAGTTGACTGCAGTTCGCATCCCAGACCTGGCGGCTTAAAACTCACGCTGGGCGCGTTTGCGTGCGTGCCCAAGATCCCGAGAGGAGAATGGAGGAGAAGGGATTGTGGCATGGCCATACCCCTGGGGGGTGATTTCTCGCTTTCTATCTCTCTGTCTCTCTCTGTCTGTCTGGCGAGCGCACATGCCCTATAGCAAAAACCTCTAAAAAAAAAGAAAAGAATTATTAAAAATAAAAAGAGGCAGGGAGGCCAGTGGACCCAGGTGGAACTGGCTTATATTGTTACTGACTATATTTTAATTTCTTTTTTATTTTTGAGAAGATTGATGGTTATAGGAAAACTAGGTTCAGGAAAACTTGTTTCTAAGTATCCATATCTTTGCTAAGGTTTAGACATCAAATGACCATTTTACATTCATTAAATGGGCTTAGGGTGGGAGTAGGGATGTGAGTGGTCAAAGCAACTTAATGAACTTTAAGATATCTTCCAACTCTAAAATTTTAATCATTTGAAATTTGATCATCTACAGTGAGAAACTTCCTGCCATGGTGGACACATACCACACACTCCCACCCTGTCCCGTAAAATTCATGATGACAGTTTGACCGTAAAGAAGCATCCCGGGGACCTCACTTGTTTCGAGAAATGACTGGCCACAGAAAACTCTGCCTTCTTTTTTTGAAATGTACCAACTGCCTGCCTGTCCCCTTGTAGCTAATACAAGATGGCCAAATACACTTGAAGATCAGTTAGTCTCTCTTTGCTTCTACACATCCTACCTTGATAAAATGTTTGTTAGTGCAACACTGTCAGTATTTTCTCCTGTTACAGTATAAAATGTACTCGGACACCTCTGCAACCCTGCTAGAACAAAAATGACAGCAGAGTTCCCTTGCTGCAAGTTTACAAATAAATCACTTCTGTCACTTTTGTCTTGGACTTAGCTTTGTCTTGGACAACGTGGGTTATGTGTTCTTAGGAATTCTTCGCTTAACATACCTGCTGCTCCCTAGGTAAATGTGGACTGGCTTCAGTTGACAACTCAGACTACACTGACTTCTTAAGGAACCATCAAGAAGCCAATGTGGAAAGTCTTGTTCAGACCTCTCATTAAATGCAGTGAATTAATGAAGGGTAGCTGACACCAAAAACGGATTAGAATTAAAATGCCAAGGACAGCACTCCCGTAGCTTCTGCCCAGAGTGTGTGATGAGTTCATCTGAGTTCCCGGAGCTCCAGGCATGCATCGGGCAGATCGATTACGGGCCTATCCAAGGCTGGGCTTGCTGCAGCAGCTGCCCCATATGGCATGCAGCAAAACAGCTGCTGGCATTTGTTAGAGAGGTAGTAATATATGCCAGTGGGTATGGATGTAGGGCTGGTACATGGTCGAGTCTGCCTGCTAGTGACCACTGGGGTTTTTCCTCTTTGAACAATAACTTGTGTATTTCTCAAGGCAGTACATGCCCAAGATTTAGGAAAATTAATCCAGTTAACCATAGATTATACTTATGTCACCCTTGTGATCAGCACTGTTCTAGGTGCTGGGAGTGAATACAGCTCAGACTGGAGAAAGGTGTTGCCCACAAGGACCTTACTAGTCTAGTGAAGGAGATTCCAAACATATGGACGTATGAAGTGGGGTATCCAGAGTCTGACAGCAGTGATGAAAGTGAAGTACCAAGAAGAGATCTGCAGGAAAATTGTTCTAGGCCAGTGGGAAGCAGGAGCAAAGGCCCTGAGTGGTGGTGAGTTTGGAGTGCTGAGGAACCATTGGGGGAGAGCAAAAGGTGTAAGAGACAGAGTCTGGCAGGAGGATCACGTCAGGCAAGACATTCCATTCTAGGCATTGCAAGCATTATGCAGCCAGTGGTGGCTTTCAACAGAACAGTGTATCTGGGCTGGCCTCCTGACTTTAACCATTAGGCCATGAAAGGGTCCTCTTGGACTTCCAAGCTCAGGCCTTGAAAGAGCATTGTCAGATTCTACGTCCTTCCTCTGAGAACACCAGCACTGAACCCAGTCAACATGGCAAGGCCACATGGAGGACCCAGTCCACTGCCAGCCAGGTGAGTGAGCCCTGTGGACATTCCCATAGGTGCCTGCAGCCCCAGCAACCCCTCTCTTCTCAGCCCAGGGAAACCACGGAACTGTGAGATTCAGCCATGCTCTGGAAGTGAATGATTTCACAGAAGTAGGTAATAGGCAAGACTGGAGCAGAATCTTGGGAGCCAGCTTTTGAGTCATTTAGGCAAGAGACGAGGGAGAGCTTGAACAGGTTGGTTAAAGTGAGGAGAGTAAGTAGACAGAGTTAGACTATGCTATATTAGTGTAGCTTCCAGGTTGGAGTATGAGAGAAAGTGAGTTGTGAAAGTGAGCAATTCCCTGCCTGGCCGCCTTACTCCAGACCACTTGAGACAACTGCTTCAGACTCAGCTCATCGTTTTTTGTTTTTTTTTGTTTTTTTTTTTTGCTATAGGGTACATGCACTCACTGGAGAGACAGTGAAACTAAATGAGAAATCACCACCCAGGGTGGTGGATGGTCATGCCACAATCCCTTCTCCACTCTCCCCTGGGATTTTGAACAATACAACATGCCTGGTGTGAGTTTTAAGCCACTGGTCAGGCATTTGAACTGCAGTCAACTACATGGGAGTCCAGTGATATAACCATTATGCCATCTGCTGGTTCCACAGACAGCTCGCTCTTCTGATAGCTACTTTCATATTACACAAGACTTGAGTATACTGTTCTTGTTTTCTATTTCTTGCTTTAAAAATAATAAGATTAAATCTTAAGATGGAAAAGACTTTGATCAAGAAACAAAATCTCAAGGACAAAATTATTAAAGATGTGGCTACCTAAAATTAAAAAATAAAAATAAAAAACTATATCATTTAAGATTCCATAAACAGAGCCAGCAACAGCAACTGGCCTGGAGTTAAGACACTGAGTCCCACATGGTTGACTATGGTTTGAGTGCTGGATCTAGCAGCTTGAAAACCACGCCAGGCACATGTGTATGTGTGCCCAAAATATTGAGATGAGACTGGAGGAGAAGGGACCAAAGCATGGCCATCCCTCCTGGGAGGATGATTTCTCACTTTCTCCCTGTCTCCCTCTAGCAAGCATATGCATCCTAAAACAAAAAAGCAAAAGATGCCATAAAAGAAAATATTTGCAAAATACACCAAGTTGGGTGCATGATTTCTGACTTCTCTATTCATAAACCATTACATTAGGATGTACAAGTGAAATAAGTAGTTTTTATGCAGGGAAACAAAGGCAGCTTTGTTTACTACTAATGCAAGTTTAGATAAATTCTTTTTTGGGGCTGGGGAGGGGAGGTTTTTGCTATAGGGCACATGCACTCACCAGAAAGAGAGACAGAAAGCAAGAAATCACCCCCCAGGGGGGATGGCCATGCCACAGTCCTTTCTCCTCCATTCTCCTCTTGGAATTTTGGGCACACACACACACACACACATGCCTGGCATGAGTTTAAGCCACAGGGTCTAGGACTTGAACCACGGTCGACTACATGAGAGTCCAACGATGTAGACATTACGCCATCTGCTGGTCCTGAGATAAATTCTTAAAAAAAAATTATTCCCATACAGCAAAGTCTTAAGATAAATAGATCCCAGGTGTCTCTAGCGGTGGTAGTTTTTGTACTGCTAGCTGTTCAGATACAAGCCTCCTTTAAAATATGCTTAGTTGTTATTTCTTCATATACTTCAACCAAAATAACATATTGCAACAGACTGAATGTAGAAGTAGATGTGAGAATTCATTTGTGTTCTGTTAGGAATTAAAGAAATTTTCCATGCCAGGCGCATGTGCATGCACACCCAAGATCCTGAGAGGAGAATGAAAAAGGGATTATGGCATGGCCATCCCCCTGGGGGGGGGTGACTTCTGGCTTTCTGTGTCTTTGTCTCTCTGTCTTTCTGGCGAGCACACGCACCCTATAGCAAAAACCTCTCCGAAAACAAGGATATTTTTTAAAATAATGCTATTTTTTCTAATATCCTTGTGATAAAATATATTTGTGGAAAATACGCTTACTGAAGAAATAATATGAAGCCAGCAGGTGGTGTGATGGTTGAGGTGCTGGACTCCCACACAGCCAACTGTGGTTCAAGTCCTAGACGTAACAGCTTGCTTTCTCACTTTTTCTCTCCCTCTCTGGTGAGCACACGTGCCCTGTAGCAAATTAAAAAATAATAATGATAAATAAAAGTAAGTACTTTTGTGTGAGGTTTTTGCTATAGGGCCCATGTGCTCACCAGGAAGACAGAGAGACAGAAAGTGAGAAATCATCCCCCAGAGGGGATGGCCACTCCACAACCCCTTCTCCTCCATTCTCCTCTCGGGATCTTGGACATGCATGCACAGGTGACGATGTTGAGTTTAAGCCACTAGGTCCAGGACTTGAACTGCGGTCGATTACATGAGAGTCCAGAGACATAGCCATTAGGCTAACTGCTGGTCCCTAAATAATTCTTTAAAAAAAAAAAAAAAAAGAATGAGCATGGGGACCAGCAGATGGCGTAGTGATTGCATCTCTGGACTACCACATGGCCAACCACAGATCAAGTCCTGGACCTGGAGCCTTGAAACATGCCGGGCATGTGTCTACCTAGAGGAAAATGGAGAAAAAGGGATTACAACACGGCTACCTCCCCCACCCCACCCCCGCCCGGGATGGGGTGTGTGTGTGTGTGTGTGTGTGTGTGTGTGTGTGTGTTTTCGCTTTCTGTCTCTCTGACCAGTGCACATGCTCTAACGCAAAAATCTCCCTAAAAGAAAGAAAAAAGAAAGAATATAAGAAAAACTTCCAAAGTAAAGGATATGTTTCCAGATTAAAACAACCTTCCAGATGCCCAACTCAGTAAATAAGACAGGAGAAGGAAGAATAGATTTAAAAGAAGAGGAGGAAGAGGGGGTAGGGGGAGGAGACTATCAGAGATTAGTGTTAAGGATCGAACAAGAACAATGTCCATTGAAGGGCTAGAAGGTGACTCAAGGAAGGTGGCTAATGATCAATCTAGAATAATATTCCCAACCAAACTGTCAACCAATTGTGAGGGAAGAAGAAAGACATTTTTAGACATTGTGTGGTAGAGTGTTTAACTATGGTTCTAACAACCCAGACTTCTCTGTTTCCACAGCATTTTGCAATGTGACTTTGCTATTCTTCCCAGTAAGACGGAATCTTTTTCTTCACCCCTTGAACCTGGATTGGTCTTGTGACTTATTTTGACCAGTAGGTCATGGAAGAAGTGACACTGTGTGAGTTCTGCAGCCAAAGCTTTACAAGGTATTTGAAGTTTCTCCTCTCATCATGGCATCCTGACACTGCCATGCTCTGAAAGGCTTGGGCATGTCTACTGAAGAATGAGAGACTACATGAGAGGTCTAAACTGATATCAAGACACAGGAATATACTAATGCTAGCCTCTGTTAGGTTGTCTTTTTTTTAAACCGTATTGTTATGAAAGTTTTGTTAAATTTTGGAAAGAGATCTTTCAATTTGTACATGAAGTCAAGGGCACATTCCCAAGTGACTAATGTGAAAATCACTAGAATTAACATAGCAAAAGCTTTGAAAACTGAACTATGATGTGAAATACTGCATAGGTTTCAGATCGGTCTCTGGGTAGCACACAAGCAAGGAAGACCAAGATAGTATTTAATTTGAAAGTAAATTGACATTCAGACTCACACTTGTCATACAAAGAAAATCAAAAAATCATCTAGGATAAGAAAAGCCAAGCAGCAGATGCCAACACGGTGACACACAATGTTGGGATTGTCTGCTGTGGAGGTAAAAAAAACAGCTCTTATTTTAAAAAAGAAAAAAGAGATGAAGGAAATAAAGTGTTCCAACAAGCATGAACATTCTATAGACAAATGGTAGAAAAATAGAAAGTCTCAATACAGAAATAGAGATAAAGAAAAATTAAATGGAAGTTTTAGAACCAAAAAGTAAGAGAACAGAAATAAAAATTCTCTGAATGGACGTAATGGCAGAATGGAAAAGACAGAGGGAAAACAGTGAACTTGAAGATAGACCAATAAAAGTTATACCATTTGAACAGAGAAAATCTGACATAGATTTTTTTTAAAAAAATGAACATAACCCCAAGGGCCTATGGGATATAATTTTTATGTTTTTGGATTTCCAGAGGGAGAGGAGAAAGAGCATAGTACATAAAATACAGTCAAAAAAATAATACATGAAAACTTCGTAAATTTGCTGAAAGGCATAAACCTATAGTTGTTTTTTTTTTTTAAAAAAAGAATTACATATTTAACATTATTTGTTTATTATTATTCTCAGTTTGGCCAGAGAGAGACAGAAAAAGAGAGAAGGAGCATGAGAAAGCAAGCCACCAGGTCCGGGATTCAAATCATTGAATTGAAATCATACAAAGCATGTTTTCTGGCCAATCTTGATGGAATTAACTGTCTTGATAAAATAAGACGTAGTTCAGGAATGTAAGGCTAATTTTAATATTTAAAAATCAATCAATGTTATCAACTATATTAAGAGTCTAAAGAAAGCTACATATCAATAAAGCAGAAAAACCATGTGACAAAACTTAACATTCATGATCAAACTCTTAGTCAACTAGGAAGAGGACTTTCTCAAACTGATAAAGAACATCTATAAAACTAACAAATGTGGCTTAAACATGGTTTCTACTTTGGTATGCAAAGAGCTTACCAGATGTCACTTCTACCCTCACGACAAGAACTGAACAAATTAAAAACCAGTGACTTTTCGGGGCCAGCAGTTGCCGTAATGGCTGTCACTGGACTCCCACGTAATCAACCGCAGCTCGAGTCCCAGACCTGGTGGCTTAAACTCACACCAGTCACGTGTGTGTACATGCCCAAGATCTTGAGAGGAGAATGGAGGAGAAGAAGATTGCAGTGTGGCCATCCCCCTGGGAGGTGATTTCTTACTTTCTGTCTCTCTGTCTTTCTCTCTCTGTCTTTCTGGCGAGCGCATGCACCCCATAGCAAAAAAAAAAAAAAAAAAAGAAAAGAAAAATATCGGTGACTTTTCTTAGCTTCCTCAGAGAACTGAGGTCAAGAACAAACTGCCACAGCAAAACCTAGAGAGATGAGTGAATACAAGGAGTACAGATCTGCTTACTTAAAACACAAGCCAGCAGGGCTGATAACTGGTACGAATATGTAAACAATGACTTCAGTGACCATCTGAAGGCTGAGTCTAGACTACCTTGAAAGTTAGCTTCGCATCCCACATTAAAGGCCTATCTACCAGGGCAGCAGGTGACGTGGTGGCCAAGACAATAGACTCTCACATGGCCAACTGCAGTTAAGAGTCCTAAGCCTAGTGGCTTGACACTCATGCTGGGTGCATATGTGTGCATGCCCAAAATCTTGGGAGGAGAAGGGATTGCGGCATGGCATTTCCCCTAGGGAATGATTTCTCTCTCTGGCAAGTGCATGTACCCTATAGCAAAAGTCTCTCTCAAAAAAATTAATTAATTAATTAAATTAAATAAATAAATAAAACTTCTCTACCTAGTTCCTATTTCCCCATATATCATACCTGGCTTTCAGCAAAAAAATTTAAGATATGTCAAAGATAAGAAAAAAATATATAATCTGAAGAAACAAGCATCAGATCCAGCTCAGACTTAGTAGAGATTTTAGAATCATCTCACTGAGAGTTTAAAATAATTATGACTAATATACTAAGAGCCCTAATGGAAAAAGTGGACAATATGCAAGGACAGATGGGTACTATAAACAGAAAGATGAAAACTCTAAGAACAGAGGAAATGCAGGAACTCAAGTACACTGCAACAGAAAAGAAGATGAGCCCCGCAATAGACAGGACACCGTTTAGGAAAGGATCAGTGAACTTGAAGATAGATCAATAAATGCTTCCCAAAATGAAATGCAATGAGAAAAACGAAAGAATAAATAAATTAAAAAAAAATACACTATTCATAAACTGTGGGGCAATCACAAAAGGTGTAATGCACATACTGGGAATATTGGAAGAAGAATGAGAAAAAGTAGCAGAAGAAATACTTGATGTAATAAGAGCTGAGAATGTTCTAAAATTAATGACAGACACCAGACCACAAATCCAGGAAGCTTAGAAAACACAAATCTAGGTAAACAACAGAAAAAAACTATGCTTATGCTTACACATTCAAACTGCAGAAAACCAAAGACAAAGAGAAAATCTTGAAGGAAGTCAGAGAAGGGGAAAATGCCCTACTTTTAAAGGAACAAATAAGAAAATTACATCAGGCTTCTTAGAAATTAGTCAAGTAAAAAGAGAGTGGAGTAAAATATTTAAAGTCTTAAAAAAAAAAAAAACAACCCCCACCCCACCCACCAGCCTAGAATTTTATGTCTAGCAAAACTGTCCTTCAAAAGTGAATGAGAAATAAACCTTTTCTTAGACAAGCGAAAAACTGAAGGAATTTGTAGCCGGTGAGTCTATTTTGCAGGAACCCTATAAATACCTCATTTAAAGTAGTAGTAAAAATGAACTAGGTGATTATAGCATATGGATAAGTCGAGTAAGTGACAGCAGTGTTGTAAGAGAATTTTTAGTAATCTGTTATAAGACACCTGCCCTACTTACAGTGTTATAGTGTTATTTAAAAGCAGACTTAGATTCATTGTAAGTGTATATTACATGCTGTAAGGAAGCCACTGATTTTTTTTTTTTTTTAGACAGGATTTTTTTAGGAGATATTTTTGCTTTAGAGCCTGTGCATTTACCAGAGAGATGGAGCAAGACAGAGACAGAAAATGTTATAATGTTATTTAGAAGTGAACTTAGACTAGTTGTAAATGTATATTACATGCTCTAAGGAAGCCACTAACATTTTTTTTAAAGAAAGGATTTTTTTTAAGAGATATTTTTGCTATAGGGTGTGTGTGGTCACTAGAGAGAGTGAGACAGAGAGACAGAAAGTGAGAAATCACTCCCCCAGGGGAATTGCCATGCTGCAGTCCCTTCTCTATTCTCTTCTCAGGATTTTTGGCATGCATGCATTCACGCATAGCATGAGTTCTAAGCCACCAGGTTCAAACCATGGTTGGCCATGCGGGAGTCCAGCACCTTAACTGCTATGCCATCTGCTGGCCCCAAGATAGGATTTTGATATGTACATCACAATTCTGCTCCCAGAGTCTCCTGAGTAACTAAGACTACAAGCATGTGCCATAGCAACTGGCTTTTAGGGTGGGCCAGGAATTGAACCCACATGGCATCCGCCTCTTGAGTAGCAATGTCTACCAACACTGCAGGGGAATGAACCCTGCAAGATCCTGCCCTTTGTTTTGTTCTGCTATATCCCAAGGACAGTGCCAGGCACAGAGTAGGTTTAGGAAGTATGGCTGTGTTGAAAGGAATTGGATTTTGCCCTTAAAGCTGGCTGCAGAGGGATGCTCCTCAGATGTCCCCCTACTTGTCCTGGCCCACCCAAATGTGCTCCTCTGGCTTCCTGCCCCAAGAGAATGGATCGGTCCTGCATAGTGCGTTTTGCTCCTGGGACCCAGGGCCTTGTAAATAGATGCCACTCCTCTTCAAGGTATGCAATAATTAGAAATGGTTAGGAAAAGATGTCCCCAGAAGCACTGGAGCATGAAGGCTGCACTGACTGAAGCTGGTTTCTATGGTCTGAATGTGTTCCCCAAAAGTTTCTGTGCTGGAATTTGGTGGTATTGTGAAGTATTAAGGAGAAACTTAACCCAACTATGGGGTTAAAAGGTGGAACTTTTGGGAAATGATTAGGGTGGGGCCCATGATTGGCCCCTGGCAGGTTTATAAGGAGAAGAAACAAGAGAGACATGTTCAAGCTCTTGCCATTTGATACCCTCGATACCCTCCGCTGTGTTATCCATTAGCAGGAAGACCCTCACTAGATGCAACCCCTCGACCTTAGACCTCCAAAATCATGAACATAATAAACCTCTATTCCTTCTAAATCACCCAGACTCAGGTGTTTCTGTGTTTAACAACACAGCAGACAAAGATGCTGGTCTAGCCTTCTGACAACTTCGCAGCCCTTCCACCATCACACGTGTCTGTCTGGAAAAGTCAAGTGAGAGCAGTCAGTCCCACTTATTTTATATTAAGGGACTTTGAGGAAGAGAGAGAAAAGGGGCCTCACCCAGTCACACAGAAAATCAGTGACTAGCGTCTGTTTTCCTGGCTCTGAGTCCCGGAGCCTCAGTTGGAGGGCGGGCAGGAAAATGGAGTCTGGGGATATTCTTATTGGCCCAGGCAACACCCACACCACAGGCAATGTCCAGGCCTCCAGACTCACGTGGCTTCTTCCATCCTGACCTTGATCTCCTTCCTTCGCTCCTCGTTGATGGGGTAGAAGCAGAAGATAGTCAGACCGATGAGGATCAGCCCAATGGGCACTGGTGCCAGAAGCATCTTCAGCGTGAGGAGCACAGCGGGGTTCGGCCTGCACTCTGCTGGGTGGTACTTGGCAAAGCTGAGGGGCACAAGCAGTTGCAATCTGAGCCCTGAGTTGGGGGTCTGCAGTCTCCACTGACCTCCCTGCCCTGCCCTGCCCTGCCCTGGGCCTTCTGGGGTCTGTCCTTTTCCCCAAAGGCCCCCACCAAGACTACCTCCCCCTGCACCTCCAGGCATTCCTTCACCTCATCCTGGCATGATGCACCCACCTTTGTTGTCTTCCTCTTGGACCTCACCTGGGCTTTTCTCACCAGCTTCCTTGCCCTACGCAAAGCTTGTGTTTTGTTTGTTTGTTTGTTTGTTTGTTTTGGAGAGATTTTTGCTATAGGCCATGTGCGCTCGCCAGAAAGACAGAGACAGAGAGACAGAAAGCGAGAAATCACCCCCCAGGGGTGATGGCCACACCACAATCCTTTCTCCTCCATTCTCCTCTCGGGATCTTGGGCACGCATGCACACGCGCCCGGCGTGAGTTTAAGCCACTGGGTCCAGGACTCGAACTGCGGTCAGCTACATGGGAGTCCATGGACATAGCCATTACGCTAACTGCTCATCCCCCCCAAAGGTTTTAAGTGCCCCATCCAGTTTAATTCAGTGACCCAAGGCAGATGATGTAAGTGCAGCCACCACTGAGAGGAAAGCCACAGCAACCGTCAGTGCCAAGCCATCACTAATGCCAAGGCAGAGACTACTCAGTTTGTGCCCACTGCACTGAGGGTGCATCGGGAGAGTAAAAGAGCTACAACTACTCCCCAAAGTCAGAGGATGATTTTGCTGTGCCTCTTGCCAAAGCAGCCATCAAATCTGGTCCTCTGTTCCTGTTTCAGAACAGACTGAAGATGTTTATGAAGCTTTTCATGCAAGATGGAATGGCTGCTGTGACAGCTTCCGATGCCAGGACAGGCTTCTTTTCACAACAGAGGTTCTTGGGAAAGAGGCTATTATTACATTGAGTTGAAAGAGCTATTTCCACTGTTATTGTATTTTCTAATTTCAGTTCAAAGAGTATCCTAAAGTTTATCTTTGTTCAGAATTTACTGCATGGAAGAGAAGGTATTTCGTTAAATAGATTGGTTATTGAAGCAGCGCACCTGACATCCATTCCCTTTCACACCACCATTTCCATTCCATCTCTTCCCCTTCTCCAATTTGGAAATTTGTGATCAGTTACTTACTTGTTTTGACTCTCTTCTTGTGTACTGTTGGCACTGGAGTGGAAGTTTCTGAAAAACCAGTTTATTTCATCTTGCCTTTCCTGTCTGAGTTATTTTTAATATTTTCCTGTAAACCAGTTTGTAATATTTTACTTGTAGCGAAATGGATCACAACGTCATTTCCTAATACAAAGCAGGATATGTGGGAGGAATATGTACAATTCTTTGATTTAAATTTTTTCCCATTGAAATACACTTTGAATGTTTCATGGAAAAAAATTAATAAAATTTCTACATCAAGAAAATAATATTGAGCATAACTATTTCCAATAAAGCTCTATTTACAAAAATAGGCCATGGACAGAATGTGGCCCCGTGGGTGGGAGTTTGCAGACCTCGGTTCCACAGGAATGACTGTGAAAGCTACAAGGCTCAGAAGTTGCACAATGTCATTTCATCCTCATCCTTTTGGTCAAAGCGATTTGTAAGGCTTTCCTGGATTTGAGGGCAGCGCCCTGCTATCTGAGTGTGTGCAACGTTCTCAGTCAACCACTCACTATTTTTAACCACTTAGACTTTTGGCACTATTATAAAGCTTATGATGAAGATCCTTGGCTAAACCTTCATGTAAATCAGTTATCCCTTAGCATTATCCCATACCCCAGTAGTAGAATTACTGGTTCAAAGAGTATAAACATTTTCCGGTTTCTACATATTTGATCCCAGTCCCCTCCACCACGTTTCCCTTGTAGTCATGCAGTTGTGAGTGCACAGCCCATACAACTGAATGTGGAAGTTCTCCCCACCAGCAATGTGGAGCACTTGTTTTCTTGCATTTTCACCAAAATAGGATATTATCAGCTTTTTAATTTTTTTTTTTTTTGGAGAGGTTTTTGTTTTTGTTCCTTTTTTGCTATAGGGCATGTGCGCTCACCAGAAAAACAGAGAGAGGCAGAAAGTGAGAAATCCCTCCCCCCCCAGGGGGAATGGCCATGCTGCAATCCCGTCTCCTCCATTCTCCTCTCAGGATCTTGGGTACGCATGCACCTGCACCCAGCGTGAGTTTAAGCCACCGGGTCCAGGACTTGAACCATGGTTGACTACATGGGAGTTCAGCACCATAGCCATTATGCTAACTGCTGGTCCTAGATATTATCATCTTTTAAATATTTGCTAAATTATGAGTGAAAAAGGTTTTTGTTTTTCAGTTTGCTAGCAGGCATGTGCACTCACCAGTGAGAGGGAGAAGTGAAAAAGCACCACCCATGGGAGATGGTCACACTGCAATCCCTTCTCCACTTCTCCTTCATCCTTCTCAGTATGGTGGCAAACACACAGCATGATTTTCAAGTCACTGGGTCTGAGACTTGAACTGCACAATTGGCCATCCAGGTGCTCACCACCACGCCACTGGCTGGACCTCTATGAATTTTTAAAAACACACTGTAGGGTGCCAGCAGATGGCATAGCAGTTATGTTGCTGGGCTCCCACATGCCCAGCTACAGTTTGAGTCCTGGACCCAGTGGCTTAAAACTCACGCAGGTCGGGACCAGCAGTTAGCGTAATGGCTATTTCGCTGGACTCCCACGTAGTCGACTGCAGTTCACGTCCCGGGCCTGGAGGCTTAAAACTCACTCCAGGCGCGTGTTCGTGCATGCCCAAGATCCCGAGAGGAGAATGGAGGAGAAGGGATTGTGGCATGGCCATCCCCCCTGGCGGGTAATGCTTTGCTTTCTGTCTCTCTGTCTCTGGCGAGTGCATGCACCCTATAGCAAAAACCTCTCAAAAAAAACAAAACAAAACAAAAAAGACCTCACACAGGTCATGTGTATCCAGGATCCTATGAGGAGAATAGAGAAGACAGGATTATGGCATGGCCATCCCCCTGGGGTGATTTCTCACTTTCCTCTCACTGTCTCTGTCTCTTTCTGGCAAGCGCATGCACCCTATGAACAACAACAAAAAGTGGAAAGTGAGTAGGGGTTTCTGGGACTACCAACCTCAGCTGTAGCACAACCCACTGGGAAAGAGATAGCTGAGTGCAGGACTAAAAAGAGCTATCATTTAGAGGCCCACTCCAATGCTTTGGGGCCTCTGCAGCAGCTAGGCCCTGGGAAGACACTGTTGTACAGGCTGAAAGAAGAGGCAGCCACAGTGGCAATCAAGAGGCAACTCGAGTGGCAGGGTCACTGAGAGTTGGGGGTGTCCAGAGCAACAGAGATCAGCTCCCTTCACATGATGGTCATAGAGCATTTGAGGCCTCAGGTGCAAAGATGTCTGAGAAGCGGGGCGGGGGTGGAGGGGAAGGGAAGGGCAGAGGAAGCCAGCCTGGCCAGCACCAGCATGGCTTTGACTCCTAGAGAGGTGCCCAGGATCACAGCAGGCACGCACTTGTCACCTGCTTCTGCCCAAGTCCTGGCATTTCCATTGTCCAGGCTGAGCAGAGCAGGAAAAGGATGACATCACACTTGCAGCACAGACAGGGTGTGACTTCCCTAAAGGACAAAGCACGTGGTAACTGGGTCGGGCCTAGGACTCAGAAGCAATGGCTCCCTATTCTGGGATCTCTCCATCACTCCTTCCCAGGAATGGCCATTGTCGACTGTTTGTTATGATCATTGAAGTGACATTTACTGAGCACAGTAGAGTGCAGAGGGTGGGCTGTGGGGGCTCCACCCTGTGCAGACATTGGGGGTGGGGGGGTGGGGGCATACCATCTGTAGAGAGATTAAAGCCACAGGAAAACCACCAAAGTCGGCCTGTTTTTCATTATCCCTCTGCAGGGCAATTCCAAAGTCTCTGATTAAATTACTCCTCTTGGTAAAAAGCTCTTATTGGTCTAAGTTCTAGACAATCGCTGTGGTTACTGTTAGTTTTAGTAATATGACATTAGCATATTTTAAGACAACACTGCCTGTAAGAGACATGGTATTCTATATGAAGTTCATCCAAAGAACGTCCAGTTACACACTTAGCTCCCAACACATGCAGACTCGGCTGCAGGCGTTTGCTTCAAATTTGGTAACAACTGAAATAGTTCAAACTCAACTGGAGACACCCCTTGACACACTTCTGCGCTTAAATGGCGACAGGGAGGTCAACAATGATAGCGTGGGACTGTGGTGAGTCCACACCCCCTCCGGGCTTTTCTCTGCCTGCGATCACACACCAAACCTCAGGGGCTCACTCCTTTGCACGTGTTTCTTTTTATCATTGCTATTTAGTTTTCACACTCTATAGCCCTCGATGGAGACAGAGAGAGACAGAGACAGAAAGAGAGAAATCACACACACACACATCTCCCCAGAGGAGATGGCCATGTCACAACCCCTTCTGCATTTTCCTCTTGTTATCTTGGGCATGGACGCACATGTGCCGGCGTGTTTTTCAAGCTGCCAGTTAATGAACTAGAGTGGCGAGGTCGGTCACGTGGGATCCAGCCACCTTACCTCCATGCTACCTGCTCGCCCTGCATGTGTTTCTTTTATTTATTTATTTAAAGAATTATTTAATTTTATTATATTATTATTACTAATTTGACCAGAGAGAGAGAAAGTGAGAAAGCAAACCACCAGGTTCAGGATTCAAACCATGGCCAGCCATGTGAGAGTTCAGCACCTTCTTTATTTATTTTATTTTATTTTATTTTTTTTTTTAAGTTTTTGCTATAGGGCACATATGCTCGCTAGAAAGACAGAGAGAAACAGAGAAACAGAAAGTGAGAAATCACCCCGGGGGGGATGGCCACGCCACAATCCCTTCTCCATTCTCTTCTCGAGATCTTGGGCACACACACGCGCGCGCCCGGCATGAATTTAAGCCATCAGGTCCGGGACTCAAACCGCGGTTGACTACGTGGGAGTCCAGTGACGAAGCCGTTACACCTTCTGCTGGTCCCGGAGAGTTCAGTACCTTAATCAACCTGCCACCTACCAGCCCCGTGCACATGTTTTTTAATCCGTTGTTTTTCCTTTTTGCAGAAAAAATTATTACTGTGATTTAAAAATTAGATTACTTTTTGTATTATAACAATGTGTTTATTTAAAAGGTTTAATTGCTTTTTTGTATTATAATAATGTGTTCATTTATTTAAGTAGTTTAATTGATTACTTTTTTGTATTATAATAATGTGTTTGTTTATTTAAATCATTTGTTATTTTTCACTAGCATAATATGGGAAATCCAGTCGAAGGAAAGTTCTCTGTCTGCAGTTCTTTTCTGACCTTTATCATTCACTTTATTTTATGACTATTATAATGTGTATGGAAGAGGGGATGAGAAAATGTTCTGCTTAGCAGGTGGCTGGGTGGAGGCTCCCTCCCTGTCAAGCTCTGCTCAGCCCCTGCCTGGCAGTCCCACCGAAACTTCACTTCTGCTCCCTGAGGCACTTTCATAGCCCATTTTATGGGTGAGGAAACAGAGGCCCCTACGGGGAGAAAATAAACCCAAGATCACACAACTAATAAATAGTAGAAGGAGGATTTAGATCCAAGGCTCCCGACTCCAAAGATCGTGTCTGGGGAACCAGCAGTTAGCGTAATGGTTATGTCGCTGGATTCCCACGTAGTCGACCGCGGTTCGCGTCCCGGACCCGGTGGCTTAAAACTCACGCCAGGCACGTGTGCGTGCGTGCCCAAGATCCCGAGAGGAGAATGGAGGAGAAGGGATTGCGGCGTGACCATCCCCCCTGGGGGGTGATTTCTCGCTTTCTATCTCTATGTCTCTGTCTGGCGAGCGCACACGCCCTATAGCGAAAACCTCTCAAAGATCGTGTCTGAAATGCTAAATGCTAAGAGACGGTTGAGACCCCTGCCATGAGACACGTGGCCGTGGACTACAATGGCAGGGAGGGTGGAGTGCTAGGATGGATGTCCACAGGGGAGGGCACTGAAGCAGGAGGACCATGAGAGGAGTCAGGGAATGGGGTTCTAACGGTCCTGTCACTCACTGGTCACATGTCCTTGGACAAATCCCTTCCCTCCCTGGGCCTTGGGGATCTTCTGTCTAGGGTTTTCAAAAGACTAGAAGTCACAAATCAGGCTACGTGGTCTGGGCAGTGAGCTCGGCTGGTGGAGGAGTACTGCCTTTCCCTGTCCGGGTCTAAGAATGATCCCTAAGTCCCCCTGCCCCACCACCCTGCACCTCTGGGGTTAGGAGCCCAGCCCTGGCTGGGAGTCAAGATGCACTATGGGTAAAAACATAAGCTTGGGTACCAGGCCTAAGGGTACTCAGTCCCAAGCCCATGCCTCCTTCCCACATCTTGCTCCTGACCTAGTGCCCTAAACCAGGAAGTAGGATCTTCATGTTGGCCTCAAAGAGCAATTGTGAGAATTAAACAAAGAGCATAATACCACCTGATTGTTAATTGGGCAACTTTAATATGCCAATACTATTCTAAGAGTTTTTCATTTTTTCTTTTTTAGAGATTTTTGTCTTAGGGTGTGTGTACTCACCAGAGAGAGAGAGAGAGACAAACACAGTGAGGGGAAAAGTGAGAAATCATTCCCCAGGGGTGATGGCCACGCTGCAATCCCTTCTTCTCCATTCTCCTCTAGGGACCCTGGGCCTGCACGCACATGTGCCCAGTGATGTAACTGCTATACCATCTGCTGGTCCCATGTTCTAAGAGTTTTACATGAATTTCATTAAATATTCCTAACTGTGAAGTTAACAATAATTTTCATTTGGAAATGTGGCAGTTGAGAAACAGAACAGTGACATTACTTGGTCAAGGTGACATCTCTACTCCGGACATGGTAATTGTGATCAGAACTAGTTCTGACATTTGTTGCCCCCCCCCCATCTTAATAAGGATGAGCTCTCAACTGGTGTCTAAGAGCCATACCAGCCAGCAGGCAGAGTGAGTTAGGGGTTGTCACTATTTGCTGTCTAGTTGTTCAGGTGACTGTTATCAAACTCAGTGGAATTTTATCAGATTCCCCAATCATCGCTAAAATGACTTCTGTTGGGTCTTCAGAAAAGTCTTGACTTATTATATGTATGATGCCATGTGGAAACAAAAAGTTAGCAATTAGGGGAACCAGCAGTTAGCGTAATGGCTATGTCGCTGGACTCCCACGTAGTCGACTGCGGTTCGTGTCCCGGACCCGGTGGCTTAAAACCCACGCCGGGCGCGTGTGCATGCGTGCCCAAGATCTCGAGAGGAGAATGGAGGAGAAGGGATTGCAGCGTGACCATCCCCCCTGGGGGGTGATTTCTCGCTTTCTGTCTCTATGTCTCTCTCTGTCTGTCTGGCGAGCGCACACGCCCTACAATGAAAATCTCTCAAAAAAAAAAAGTTAGCAATTAGGATTAATTGTTTATCACCAACTAGGCAATGCAGTTAGAAAAAGTAAAAATTGCCAAGGTCATCCAAAGAAAGATGTGAAAAACTTTGATCATATTACCAAAGGAGACAGCAGTGCAATTTTATAAATAAAAAGTACTAGTGTCAGTTTTTTAAAGGGTATGTACCTGATATGCACCTTTTTTAATTAAAAAAAAAAAACTGTTACTAAACAGATTTAATAGGCCCAACCAAGGTGGCACAGGTGGTGGGGCACTGCTACACACCACTGCAGGAGAGGCCTGGGTTCAAGTCCCAAACCAGCCTGGATCCTAGCCAGCTGGGAGGCTGAGAAAAAGATCCTACCATGGAAGACCTAAGAAACAAAACAAAACACAACTTTCTCCCTCCCCTCAAAAACAGATTTAATATTTTCCTTTAAAAAAATCAGCTAGTGGTATAGAGACTGGATCCCACATGGCCAACTGTGTAGTTTGAGTCCTGAACCCAGGGGCTTCAGAAACATGCCAGGCACGAATGCACACCCAAAATCCTGAGAGGAAAATGGAAAAGAAGGGATTGCAGCATGGCCACCCCCCCTCGGTTGGGGGCGGGGGGTGCTTTCTCACTTTCTCGCACTTGCTTTTTCTGTCTCTCTTCAGCAAACATAGGCACCCTCTAGCAAATTTTAAAAAAAGAAAAATCTTACAATTGATTGTACAAAGTGTCATAGAACCGGTCAATACAACTCTTCCGCTGTGAGCAATAGGAAACCACTTCAAACTGGTTTAAGTGGAAAAGGCATTTGGTTGGCTCTGTACCCAAAAGTTTAAAGGGGAGCAATCGACTCTGTGCACAGCTGTGTTCAAGGGATGAAGCTCCACCCAGGCCCTGGTCTCTGAATCTCCATCCCCAGGACAGTTGCCATCCACTCCAGCCTCAAATCCTCTTGGGTTTAAAGTTCCCAGATTTCTGAACAATTGGGACCTATCCAAAGCCTTGTATCCTTGACTGGCTCATTGTGAGGTTCAGGAACTGGAATGCCCAATTTTGCAGGTCACCTGCCAGTCCACTGAGGTGGAGTCAGCTCCATCCACTGTGTGACTGAGGTGGGGGAGGGGAGACACCCCCAAAGGAAAATCAGGGTCAGTCACCATCAGACAAGGAAATGAGGAAATGTGTGGGGGTGACCCCACACAGCCATCCTTGGAAAATAATCATAACAATATATAATAATGATAATAATAGGAGGTTGGGAAAGGTTACTCACAGATCACTCACCTAGCAGCTCAGGTGACCCAGAGAGGGAAAGCACCCTTGTTACCCTTCCTGGAGGTCCTGGTTTGACCAGACAGGAAAACTGGAGGTTGCCGTGGGAGACGACTTGTCCAGGGCCACACAGCAGCCTGTAGGCAGGGTGAAACTTGAACACCAAACTTAGGCATCTTGGTTCTCCACCCAATACTCCCAGCTGGCATTGTGAGGACCAAAAGGGACTCTGGAAGGGGCCTTTAGCTTGTTCATCCCTCCTTAGGGAGCAGTCTTCAGCCTTCCCCACTGTAGACTGTCTTTAACAAGTCTCTCCCTTCGCCTACCTAGTCCCACTGCAGGAGGCCCCCTGCAGTGGGGTCTCCCAAGCTGTCTTGGATACAAGAGAGTTGGGTTGTTTTTTATGACTGAGTAGTATTCCATAGTGTATATGTTTCAGATAGAGAGTGGACAGATATGGAAGATTTACTGCTAAGCAAAGCAAGCCAGACTATGAAAGAGAGGCATTGTATGTCCCCACTCAATATATACAGGATGTCAGCACTCTGTAACAGAAATTAAAAGATTAGAAAGTGTAAAAGCATGGAGAGCAATGGCGATACTGGAGACGGTGCAGGAGAAGGGCTGGAAATGGGGGAGGATGAGAGGGAGAGAATCAAGGAGAAGAAAGAAGCAAAACATTTAAGGGACCCAAAATGGAAAGAAATCTGTTGATTTTAATATGTATGGTAATATCTTTGACTGAACCAATATGCAGTATATTCATAAAAGGAAATTTCATTTAGTATGCTGTAATGATACACAGTGATTGAATATAAAAAAATTTAAATGAAAAGATAAATTAATACATTTTTTAAAAGAGAGAGACAGAAAGAGTTGGATAAGAGGTACCTCAGAGTCCCCCAGGCTTTTCCAGTGTCTGAGAACCACTCCGAGGTCGTGATCTGACATAAAATGTAGTAGGCCCCGCTGCAGGCCTTTGTACACTCAGCAGTCTGTACCTTCTGGAACCATCACTGCCAGGCCAGGCTGGGCCTTTCCCATCTTCCTGGGCTCCGAACCTCCATCCAGCTGATCCTAAGAAACCTGCAATGTTCTCCCCACCTCTTGTGTGGGAAACTGAGAAACGTTTCAGGTGTCCCACCAGCTGGGCCTTCTGGGACCTTCTTTGTGGGAGGACCTGGACACAGCACTCTGACTGGAATGGACAGGGAGGGAGGCCTGTCTTGAAGCTTTGTTTGCATTATTTTATTATATCTAGATGGTGTGTTTATGTGGGTGGCGGAGGGGATTCTGATGGAGATTCTGAAGGGCTTAAGCACCCCTAACCCACCCGTTGGTGCCACTACTGTTATCACCAATTTCAATGATAGGAACCAGGCCAGTCACTGGCACGGTGATTGGGACAACTGGATTCCATATGCATGACAATGCAGTTTGAGTCTTGGACCCAGCAACCTGGAAAACATGCCATGTGTGTGTGCATGCATGCCCAGAATCCAGAAAGAATGGAAGAGAAGGGACTATGGCATGACCATATACGCTAGGCAGTGCTTTCTCACTTCCTCCTCACCCCCCACCAACTAAGTACATGTGCCCCTAGCAAATATTTTTAAACTTTATTTATTCATCCTTTTTTTCTTGGGGGGGAGCTGTTGGCTATATGGTGCGCTCACCAGAAAGACAGAGACAGAGGCAGGAAGTCCCCCCAGGGGGGATTGCCATGCCGCAATCCCTTCTCCTACATTCTCCTCGCGGGATCTTGGGCACACAGGCACACTTACCCAGCATGAGTTCAAGCCACCAGGTCCGGGACTCAAACCATAGTCGACTACATGGGAGTCCAGCGACATAGCCATTATGCCAACTGCTGGTCCCTCATTCATTTTATTTATTTATTTATTTATTTTTGATCAGAGAGAGACATACAGAGAGAGAGAGAGAGAAAGTGAGAAAGCAAGCCACCAGGTCTGGGGCTGAAACCATGGTCGGCCACGTGGGAGTGTCCAGTGCCTTAACCACCACACCACTTGCTAGTCCCCGCCCCTAGCAAATTAAAACATCAAAATCAAGTAAAAGAACTCCTTTATTCAATGACAGAGGACCAGCAGTAGAAATCCAGGTCAGAGGGGAAGATGGATTGGCGTGGGTCAGGGCACAGGGACCAATTCTTTCCAATGTGTGAGCACATTGAACTAGGATACTGATGACATAGAAAGCTGTCAATGACACATCGGGTGGAAAACTATTATAAAAAGGTAGAGAAAGTATACATAGCATGACTGTATAATTGGCAATATAGAAATACAGCTGTAGATAGCTAGGGATGTGTACACAGTAGTTAGGAGCCCAGAATCCAGAGCCTAGCTGCCTGCATTCAGATCTCGCTTTCGCCCTATACTTACTTCGGACATTTTCCTTAAATTCTCAGTGCCTCAATTTCTTCATCTGTAAAATGGGGTTAATACCAGGGGTAAGGTGGGGCTCCCATGAAGTAATCCATATGAAGTGATTGGTACAGGTTCTGGTATACAGTAAGTGCTCCCACACTTAGTCATTAGTCATCAGTCTTACTGTCTCCCGCGCAGGGACCTGGATCACCCAGCCTTGGCGGCAGCCAGACCCATTCACCCCACCCCAGGCTCAGGAACATAAGCCTGGGCTGCCCATTGTTCCAGCCTTCCTGTTCCGACTTACTCCCGGAATGGGGCGGGAGCAGCTCCAGCCAGCCGGCCAGGAAAGCAGCAGGCTCTGGCTCCCATCCCCTCCACCGTGAGGGCACACAGCCAGCCTCCTCCCTCCACCTGCCCCACTTCAGTGTTGCGAGTACTGGACAGTAAGTCCTGAGACTGAATCCTCCTTGTCTGTGTCCTCGTAGGCACAGAAAGCAACAGAGGACCCCCCTGAGCAGGCACCTGAGCATTGAGATTATGCATGCTCAGTCCAAGCAACCATGAACACCGCTGTCCCTGCTCAAGGTTGGCTTTCAAAATGCTGCTTCTAGGGCCATCAGGTTAAGGCACTGGATCCTACATGGCCAGTTTCAAAGTTCGAGTCCCCGAACTGGTGGCTTGGAAGTCAGGTCAGGTGGGTGTGTGTATGTGCCCAAAATCCAGAGAGGGGAATGGAGGAGGGATTGCAGCATGACCATCCCCCAGATGGGGATGTGTGTGTGATTTCTCACTTTTTTTCTCTCTCTCTCTGTTTCTCTGCCTCTCTCTCTGGCAAGTACACATGCCCTATAGCAAAAACAACAACAAAAAATGCTGATTCTAGCATTTCGTCACAGATTCAGCCCTGAGTGTCTGGGCCTAAGTAAATTTCTCAAGAGCATGCTGCCTGTCCCTATCTGACCCCCGTTTGTCCCCCAACACAAAGCCAAAAGTGGGTGAAAGGGGCTAGGCAGCGTTCCCAGGCTGGCAGCAGGGAGAGATGAGGATTCGGAGAGGATGGGTCCTGGCTCCGCTACTGAATCACTGTGTGGCCTTGGGCAAGGTCATCCCCCTCTCTGTGTCCTAGTTTCCTTCCTCTAATGACTATCAGAAAGCAGATATGACGCCTACCCCCACTGCTGCTGCTGGCTGAGTTACTACGGGTAAGTCATTTGACCCCTCCAGGGCTGTTTGTCTAATCTGCAACATGGCATGCTCAACCTCGATTCCTAAGATGGCTCCTGATCGAGAGGTACTTTATCTCGTCTCTCAGCTGCCCTTCCTCCACTTCTCTGCTCGGGGAGGAACTGTGCCAGCAGAAGGGGCTGGCTATTAGAGGAGGCTTTCGGAAGAGC
The DNA here is from genome assembly GCF_000334495.1 of Tupaia belangeri chinensis. Classification (NCBI taxonomy): domain Eukaryota; kingdom Metazoa; phylum Chordata; class Mammalia; order Scandentia; family Tupaiidae; genus Tupaia; species Tupaia belangeri. The sequence goes on along the minus strand of NW_006199965.1, from coordinate 707,377 downwards.
AAACGCAAGCCTTAGCTGCATCCCTCTGCGTTGGGCAGGACCGGGCTGGGCTTTTGAAAGGCTTTCTCCCCACCTGCACTGACAGGGCTGGGGCTCACATCACAGAAGGACAGCAGTTTCTGAATCCAACCCTTTACCCTCCTGGTCTTCGCCTCCCAGGGGACTTTCCTGGAGGTCACTGCCTCCATTTAGCCTCTGTCCACCAAGCTGCCTCCTTCCCGTCCCTTCTTTTTGCTCCCCCATCTTGTGGCCTGCCACAGGCATTAAGAACTTCGGGGCTTCTTTCTACATCAATGCCCTAAATATGTCCCAAATAAACAAAGCCACCCCAAGGAAGTCTGAGGAGCATACGGTGTTTTAACTTTGTACTCTTACAATAAATCCCCTCCGCCTGACTGGCTCCCCAGGCCCCCTTGCCAAGCTTCTGCTCTCCTATTTGCCCACTTAGGTCCTGCCTGGGCGGTGCAGACCATTGTGTACTCGGCTGCAGTGCGGGAAGCCACATGGCTCACCACAGTTCAGATCCCCGGCTCAGTCTGAAAATACACCCGGCATGGCGCACAAGTAGCTAAGCAAAGGAACTGCATGTCGGGACTGCTTCAAAGATGGCACTTTCTCGGGCCAGCCCCGTAACACAGTGGTCAGAAGCCAGATCCCAATGGCGGCCCTGCATCTTGAAAAACATCCCAGACCCGTGTGTGTGTGTGTGTGTGTGTGTGTGTGTGTGCGCGCGCAGGCTGAAGTCCAGCAAGAGGGAGAAAGCGGGGAGAAGGAATTGCATGGTAACCATGCCTCAGCAGAGGGGGCTTTCTTTTTCTTTTTCTGTCAAGCACACATGCTCTTTAGCAATTAAAAAAGAAAAAAATAGTGGCACCTTCCTTCTCACTGAGTCCTCACATAGGCCCCTCCTAAGAGGGCACTAATCCCATTCACAAGGGATCATGGCTTAATCAGCTCCCCCAAACCTCTTAATACTAACCCTCAGGGTATTAAGTGTCAACCTACGAATTCCAAGGGGACGCACACACGCAGAGCAGAGCAGATAGGAGGTATGACTGCTGGAAGCCTCGCCCAGACTGTGGAGTGTCAGGGGTCTTTCCTTCTCTTCAGCCCCACACTCTCCAGGTAGGTCCCGGCAAGGCTTAAGGCAGCCCTCCCCCCCAAGTTCACATCTGCTCCCCCAGCCTCTGCACAGGCAACTGCAGCCACCTAGCAGACACTCCAGAACAGGGGCCTGAAGGCCCTATTAATGTCACTGTCTGTGTATTCCCCACACTCTGTCTTCTGGACAGCTAGTGGGATGACATGTCTCTGGCTCCTGGTGACCTACTGTCAGCACCCGGCCACTGAGATGCAAGAAGTGACATCAGGCTGGAGGATTTAATTGCCACATGGAGACCTGTCCCCCTGCCATGGCTACTGACAGCCTTTGAGGTGGTGCTGCTCCATCCCCCTGGGTCCTGAGGGAGGCACCCTGGAGGCCCTCGCCAGCCCGGGATGGGTGTGTGGAGTGTGTGAGAAGTCCATTCCACTAGGAGCCACTAAGATTTGGGGACATCGGTTTCTCTATGAATCTGTAGCCTCATCTAACCTACCAGGGCCAGCACAAACGTCCAAGGTGCAAAGCCAAGGTGGAGCAGGGGACATTTTGTCTCTAGACACCAAACGCCCAATTTGGACATCTTTGGTGTCTGGGGACCACCAGGGACTGGGGGTGGCACTGAGTTGGCCCTTTGTGGGACTTAGAGGGCACAACTGGGGGAACCAGCAGTTAGTGTAATGGCTATGTCACTGGACTCCCACGTGGTCGACCGCGGTTCACGTCCCGGACCCGGTGACTTAAAACTCACGCTGGGCGCGTGTGCGTGTGTGCCCAAGATCCCAAGAGGAGAATGGAGGAGAAGGGATTGCGGTGTGACCATCCTCCCTGGGGGGTGATTTCTTGCTTTCTGTCTCTCTGTCTCTCTCTGTCTGTCTGGCGAGCGCACGCGCCCTATAGCAAAAACCTCTCAAAAAAAAAAGGGGGGGGCACAACTGGGAGAAATCTTGGAGCAGAGACTTCATTATGCCCAGGGAGTACAGGGACTTGGTGGCATGCTCTAACAGAGGCCAACATAGAGCCCTGTGATAGCTCCCTTAGGCAGGGCCAGAATTGTTTTTTGTTTGTTTGTTTTGTTTTGTTTTGAGAGGTTTTTGCTATAGGGCGCGTGCGCTCGCCAGACAGACAGAGAGAGACAGAGAGACAGAAAGTGAGGGACCAGCAGTTAGCATAATGGCTATGTCCCTGGACTCCTGTGTAGTCAACCACGGTTTAAGTCCTGGACCCGGGGGCTTAAACTCATGCCGGGCGCATGTGCGTGCCCAAGATCCCAAGAGGAGAATGGAGGAGAAGGGATTGCGGTGTGACCATCCTCCCTGGGGGGTGATTTCTCGCCTTCTTTCTTTTTTTTTTTTGAGAGGTTTTTGCTATAGGGCGCGTGCGCTCGCCAGACAGACAGAGAGAGACAGAGAGACAGAAAGTGAGGGACCAGCAGTTAGCATAATGGCTATGTCCCTGGACTCCTGTGTAGTCAACCACGGTTTAAGTCCTGGACCCGGGGGCTTAAACTCATGCCGGGCGCATGTGCGTGCCCAAGATCCCAAGAGGAGAATGGAGGAGAAGGGATTGCGGTGTGACCATCCTCCCTGGGGGGTGATTTCTCGCCTTCTTTCTTTTTTTTTTTTGAGAGGTTTTTGCTATAGGGCGCGTGCGCTCGCCAGACAGACAGAGAGAGACAGAGAGACAGAAAGTGAGGGACCAGCAGTTAGCATAATGGCTATGTCCCTGGACTCCTGTGTAGTCAACCACGGTTTAAGTCCTGGACCCGGGGGCTTAAACTCATGCCGGGCGCATGTGCGTGCCCAAGATCCCAAGAGGAGAATGGAGGAGAAGGGATTGCGGTGTGACCATCCTCCCTGGGGGGTGATTTCTCGCCTTCTTTCTTTTTTTTTTTTGAGAGGTTTTTGCTATAGGGCGCGTGCGCTCGCCAGACAGACAGAGAGAGACAGAGAGACAGAAAGTGAGGGACCAGCAGTTAGCATAATGGCTATGTCCCTGGACTCCTGTGTAGTCAACCACGGTTTAAGTCCTGGACCCGGGGGCTTAAACTCATGCCGGGCGCATGTGCGTGCCCAAGATCCCAAGAGGAGAATGGAGGAGAAGGGATTGCGGTGTGACCATCCTCCCTGGGGGGTGATTTCTCGCCTTCTTTCTTTTTTTTTTTTGAGAGGTTTTTGCTATAGGGCGCGTGCGCTCGCCAGACAGACAGAGAGAGACAGAGAGACAGAAAGTGAGGGACCAGCAGTTAGCATAATGGCTATGTCCCTGGACTCCTGTGTAGTCAACCACGGTTTAAGTCCTGGACCCGGGGGCTTAAACTCATGCCGGGCGCATGTGCGTGCCCAAGATCCCAAGAGAAGAAGGGATTGAGGCGTGGCCATCTCCCCTAGGGGATGACTTTGATTTCTCGCTTTCTGTCTCTCTCTCTCTGTCTGTCTGGTGAGTACACACACCCTATAGCAAAAATCTCTCAAAAAAAAAAAAAGAAAGAAAGTGAGAAATCACCCCCCAAGGGGATGACCATGCCGCAATCCCTTCTCCATTCTCCTCTCGCGATCTTGGGCACGCATGCACACGCGCCGGCATGAGTTTAAGCCACCAGGTCCAGGACTCAAACTGCAGTCGACTACGTGGGAGTCCAACAACATAGCTATTACGCTAACTGCTGGTCCCCAGAATTCTTACTGTCAATCATGATTCCCATTTGACAGACAGAAAGGCTGAGGCCTGGAGGGAAGGAGAGTAGGGGTTGAAGCCAGATTCCCCATTCAGGACTCATCCATGCCCTCTCGTAGGCAGATGTGCTCAGGCTATTGTCTGAGAGGAGCCAGCAGGCACAGAATCCAGGCCCAGCATGGAAGAGGCCTTAGCACACCTCAGCATGAGTGGTTTAGATGCTTATTGCCGACCCAATGCCCATGCTCCTTTCCCTAGGTACAGAGCCCCAATATTACCTGGCAATATGCCCTGTCAACAGACCCCACTTTCCAGTCTTCCATGCAGGTCTGTGTGGCCCCATGATTAAATGCTTGCCACCTAAGCTGAAGTCTACCTAGGACTCCTTGGTGGACTTCCTGTAGGATATGACTCGGCAGTACAGGAGTGGGAGACTCTTAGAGCCAGGGTACCTCCGTTCAGTTCAACCTGGTCTCACTAGTCTTGGGCTATGTGGCCTGGGGCAAAGTGTTTCAGTCTGTATTTGGGGCCTGCTGTGGACAGTTGAGACCAGTTCACATCCAGGGCCCAGCAGAGCACCCAGAAGCTTAATAAGTGGTGCTTTTCTGGTTGTCACTCAGCAGTACAGACGCAGCAGTGGGGACAGGAGGGCTTTACCATGCCACGCAGATTCCGTGCGGAGGCTCAGGGTGTGCACCTGCTCCCTCTCTCTGCCTAGTAACCATTCTCCCCTCTCTGGTAAGAGTGCCTCCATTTTCACTTGAACCAGATGACTTGTGTTTCTGTAACGCACCATCACGAGGAAGTAGGAAGCTGACGTTAACTGAATGCCAGATGTGTCCGAGCACTTTACATGATTAACTCATCCTCAGGTCGAGCCTGTAAAGCAGGAAGTGGTAACCGCAGCTCAGAGCTTTAGTCATGTGTGCAACATCATGGATCTGGGACTCCAATCTACAGCCCCAGTGCAACCCACCTTTTAAATAAGGGCGAGCAATTTTAGTTTGTAAGTGACGGACTTTTCTAGGAAGGACATTTATTTATTCAATAAACATAAATTGATAGCCCACTGGTGCCAGGCACGGTGCTAAGCTCTAGGGATAAGAATCCCACGGGCAAGCCCTTGCCACCATGGAGCACCTGTACATTCCAGATCCAGATGGCCCGGGCTTTCACCTCGTGGGCCAACTTCAGAGCTGTCTGCAGCACAATAAGGAGAGGGTTCTGAGCGGCCT
>NW_006199965.1:695780-702336 GCF_000334495.1 Tupaia belangeri chinensis | reverse complement strand
GGAAGGAACATGGTGGCTGATGACGCAGGTCTGCCATGGTGCCGTTCGGGAGTTCCTCAGTGTATGCTGCTTATCGGCCACCCATGTTAGATTATTTTGTTGTTGTTGTAAGGTGCATGGACTCACCAGAGACAGCAAGAGAGAGAGTGAGAGAGAGAGAGAGACTGCGCAAAAGAGAGAGAGAGAGAGAAATCACCTCTCCCAGGTGGATGGCCACATTACAATCCCTTCTCCTCCATTCTCCTCTTAGGATTTTGGGCGTGTACACACATGACTGGCATGCTTTTCAAGCTGCCTGGCTGAGGACTTGAACCACAGAGTTGGTCATATGGAATCCTGCCTCCTTAACCTCCACATCATCTGCTGGCCCTGTTTTAGATTTTTTAAAGCCTATATACAGATATATGACAGAGCAGACTATATCCTTGTGTTAGTTTGGTATTGTACTGCTAAACAGAAATACCTGAGACTGAGCAACTTATAAAGAATAGAGCTTTAGTTGGCTCACAATTCTGGCTGCTGGAGAGTTCAAAGGTGTGGGGCTGGTTCCTGGTGCTGCATCACAACACGGCCGACAGAGCAGAGGGAAGTGGGCATGTGCAAAGAGAGGAAGAATTCCCACTTCCAATGCCTCTGGCTGACTGGACGGTGCCTGCCCATTAGCCCCCCTTCTTAAAGGTTCTACCACCTCTCAAAGCCATTACACTGGGGCTCAACCTTCCAGAACATGAATCTTTTGGGAGACAAACCATAGCAACCCTGGTCAAAGCACAGATTCCACTTTCTATTTTGAAAGAAGTAACCATTGTAGATCTAATTTCTAGGTCCTGCTTTCATGGAACTTAGGATCTAACTGGTTAGCCTACCATCAACAATACAAGATGATTATCATCAAAAAAACATACAGAGTCAGGGCAAGTATACAGGGGTATGAGGAAGGAATGGTGAGGATTCTGGCTGGGCCGAGGTAGATGTTTGGGGGACAGTGTGGAAGAGGGGATAGAGGGAATGGATCATGGAGGCCTCAGTCATCAGGTCTGGGAGTTTAGTCCTGACCCTGAAGCAGCAGGGAGTCGCTAAAGAGTTTGGGCAGAGCATGCCCAGTGAGAGGTATTTCCTGGTGGCTAGAAAGAGAGCCCCTGTATATGGGTGGAAGATAAGGGACCTGCACTCGAGGCTGTGTGTAAACACCAGCAAGGCCTTACCCTTCTGGGTCTGTTTCCTTCTCCATCTGCCCTCAAGGACCCTTCTCAGACTATGACTGAGTGGATGGAGGGGTGGGTCTCTTGGTTCAAATGAGGTCTCTGTTTGAGTTCTACTTTGCTTTGGCCTTGGATACCTGGCTCAAGGTGGGCCCATCACCCACGGTTTTCCTCAACCTCAGGCCTATGTGGCTCAGCCTCTGGTGTGCCCCACACTTCAGCTTCCTGAAACAGTCCATCTCACAGGAGCGAAAACACAGCCTTGGAGCCGCTTTCCAGCTCAGAGGAGCTTCGCCTCCCCGTGCCTTGGTTTCCCACCTGTAGGACAGTGCTAATCACATGTACTGTGCAGGGAAGAAACAAGGTGTCACGGAGAGGCCTTTAAAGCACCTGGGCAGCATCTCTGTGCTCTTTGGGCAGTACGTGACCAGTTAGTAGCAACTGTCTTTTTTGCTATTGTCCCTATGTGTGACTCTTGGCTGCAAGCGCCTCACAGCCAGCCAACGTCTCCTCTGTAGAGCTGAACTCAGGATCTGACGCCCGAGGCTAGTGCAACTCCACCCAGGCTCGTCATGGGGACCATGACGTCGGCCTGCTGGCCTGGTGAGCCGCGGCCCTGATACTCACCCCACCCTGAGTGGGTGCCCTGCGTCATGCCTCATGGACAGCCCAGTCCTCAGCCCTTCCCCAGGTATCGAGAGTAACACACACCCTTGTACAACCAAACCCATTAGGATTTAAACTAAACTCCCCCCTCTTTCCTGTTTAATGTTATGATTATTTTGGGGAATACTATAATTAAAATTTTCAAAATTTAGAAGGTACCAAAGAGTGTGCTATTTAAAAAAATCCCTTCTGACCCCAGCACACAGGTCATTAGCTTCTCTTCCAGGGGACAACTGATCTAAATTCCTTTTAAAAAATAATTAAACTTTGGGACCAGCAGTTGGCATAATGGCTATTTTGTTGGACTCCCATGTAGTCGACTGCAGTTGGATACTAGACCTGGTGGCTTAAACTCACACCAGGCGCGTGTGCGAGCGTGCCCAAGATCCCGGAGAAGAGAATGGAGGAGAAGGGATTGCGGCATGGCCATTCCCCCGGGGGGTGATTTCTCACTTTCTGTCTGTCTTTCTGGTGAGCACACGCACCCTATAGCAAAGACCTCTCAAAAACAAAACAAAACAAAAAAACAACAACAACAAAAAAAAAACAGAAACAAAACAAAAACATTAAACTTCACTTATTCACCCTTTATAGAAATCATAAGCAGGGACCAGCAGATGGCATAATGGTTACGTCACTGGGTTCCCATGTAATCAACTGTGGTTTGAGTCCCAAATCTGGCAGCTTAAAACTCACACCAGGTGTGTGGGCGTATGTGCCCAAGACCCGGAGAGGAGAATGAAGAAAGGATCATGGCATGGCCACCCCCCATAGGGGATGTTTTCTCACTTTCTGTCTCTTTGTCTCTGTGTCTCTGGTGAGTACATACACCCTATAGCAAAAATCTCTCTCTTAAAAAAAACATCAGCATGGGCTGGCAGGTGACATGATGGTTGGGGTACTGAATTCTCACATGACCGACTGCGGTTTGAGTCCAGGATCAAGTCCCAAGTCTGAGAAAGCAGTTTGCTTTCTCACTTTCTCTCTCTGGTGAGCACATATGCCCTGTAGCAAACTTTAAAAGAAATCAATTAAATTAAACAAATAATTCTTTAAAAATATCTTAAGTGTGTAGAGCAAGAATTAACTTAAAAAAATAATAAAACATAAAAATGCCACCACCTTGGAATGTAACACAAAATACAAATGGAAAACCTCCGAAGTCCCTCATTCAGAAACACTCTCTCTTCTTAGACTGTTTTCAAAGGACAATGTGTTTCCAAAAAAAAAAAAAAACAAAACAAAAAAACAAAGCAGGGACACTGTCCACTTGTAGTGCTGGAAGCCACTTGGCCAGTCATGGGTTCGGATCCCAGAGGCTTGTGCCCAGCATTCTAAGGCAATGGAGGGTTAGGAAGGCGGATTACAGCGTAGCGAGACCCCATCAAAGGTGCTTTCTCTCTGCTGCAGGTGCACATGTGCTATTATAAGGAGAAAACCCACAAGACCAGAATCACAACACTGATTTTTCAGTATCTCACATTTCCTCATAGCTTCTTCCTTCAATGATGTTAATAACCAAGATCGTCCGCAGATAGTGACTTATTTACCCAGACTACAGTGAAGGGCATGGGGGATTTCTAGATTTTCCCTACTAGAAGCAACATGGTGACGGGCTCTGGAACGTCGCTGTAACAAATCCAGAGGAAAGGAAATGCTGGTTACAAGGAATGGCCATTTTTTTTAAGAGAGATTTTTGCTATGGGGTACATGTGCTCAACAGAGAGACAGAAAGTGAGAGGTCACCCCCCAGGAGGGATGACCACACAATCCCTTCTCCTCTTGGGACTTTGGGCATGCACACACGTGCATCCAGCTTAAGTTTTAAGCTGCTGGGTCTGGGACTCAAACATGGGAATCCAGTGATGTAACCATTATGCCACCTGCTGGTCACAAGAACTGGCCATTTTTTTAACATCCTGAGTACCCACCAAGCCACAATCTGTCCCCCAGTCAACTGACTTCCCCAGGATCAGGACTGTGTCCAACCCAAATGCAGACTTCATAGGAGCACCCAAGATGTCTTGGTCTTCACACACCATCTCAACAGCAGCTGTGTCCTAACCCCCGCTCCAAACTAGCCTACGGCCACAGGTCTCCTCTGATCCTGGTGACCTGCTTTGTTTACCCAGCCACAGGGACTTCCCTGGGCCCATCCCAGTTCAGGTGAGTCAGGGCAGGGACTGCCCTTTTCAGGGCAGGAACCTCACTGGGACAAGGGCCATCACCTCCTGGAAAGGGGAACAGACTCTCCGCAGTGGCTGAAGAACGACGTGCAGCAGCACCTGGTCCCCAGGTAAGAGCCGGGGAGGACCTGTGGGGGCTGAGGCTGGGATAAGCGGGACCCGCTTCTACCCTTCTGCGATTTCCTGGTCTGCTTTCTCTCAATGTGCTTCGCCCTGGGAGTGAGGTGTGAAGTGGCCTTTCTTCGGACCCCAGTCCCGGTTTGAGGGCTGATGATTTCCTTCACCCAGACATCACGAGGGCCCAGATTCGTTCGTTCATTCCTTCCTTCCTTCTTTCCTTCATTTATTTAGGGAGAGTTTTTGCTATAGAGTGCATGCACTCGCCAGAAAGACAGAGAGACAGAAAGCGAGAAATCACCCCCCAGGGGGGGATGGCCACGCCACAATCCCTTCTCCTCCATTCTCCTCTCGGGATCTTGGGCACGTACACACATGCGCCCAGCATGAGTTTTAAGCCACCGGGTCTGGGACTCGAACCGCAGTCGACTACATGGGAGTCCAGCAACATACCCCAGGTTCCTTCTGACTGCCGGTGATCATACTCAAGGAGGTGGGACCCATACTTTGCTCCTGGACTTAGGCTCTTGGAAGGCCCCACGCTCACCAGAGGCTGCAGACAGCCCAAGAGCCGATTTCTACCAGGAGTTAAGCCCAGGCCTCCACTGGTTGTTTCCTTCTCTGGCCTAAAGCTGCTTCTATCAGCAAACACCCTGTTATGGCCAGGAAGAACCTGCTGGGGAACCAGGCCAGTGGCTGTGCTCTGAGAACTGGTTTTTTCACGTGCAGACAAGGAACAGCCCATCCAGGTAGGAGGGCTGAATGAGCACAGACAATGGGAGCCAGTACCTGTCTGCCACACAGCTGGGCTACAGTTTTGGGGCTCGAAAGGAGCCTGCGGCGTGCTGGGCAGGCACTGGCTGCTTTCTGTACTAGCCCAAGCTAGCAACAACTAGACACCACCTCCACTTCCCACTTGGGTGCCCTGCTTCCACCTAGGCCCTATTCCCTGAACGTCAGCCAGGGGCCTGTTGAAATGGAGGCTGGACCATGGCACGCTGCTGCTCCACATTCCCCGTGGCCCCCATCTCACCAGTCAGTGCCGAGGTCCTCACCATGACCTGCTGATTCCTGCAACGTCCCCCTACGTCTCCCACTTTGGCCAAGCGAGTGCAGGTTCACTGTTCGGATGTTCTCTAAACGCCTTCCTCAGGGCCTTTGCCCTCAGCCTGGAATGCTCTCCCCACTTCCAGGGCCTTAACTCAGTTGCCCACTCCTGACCCCACCCCCCACAGTGAGGCACTCTGGACCTCTCTCCGCCATCCTGCACGGCAGAGTCATGAAGCTCATCTACCCAGATGCAAAGTCTACCCACTGGAAAGTCTATTCCTCCAGGACCGAGCCTTCTCTGGTCCACTGCTTCATTGCTGGCACCTAGAATAGCACGGTCACACCGCACAATGACGTCTCAGTGACAGGCTGCACACATGACCACGGAGCCACAATAGGATAGCACGTAGCCTGGGTGTGTGGTAGGCTCCACCATCTTGGCTCGTGTCGGTGCACTGTGACGTGGGCACAAGGGCAACCTCGCCTAATGACGTGGCTCCATCTTCCAGCGCCACACGGCTGTAATTGGACTTAGTGGGACTCGGTAAACACACTGGAAGAATAAACGGCTTGCGTCGAATGCCTAGTGTGCTTGGTATGGTGCCCAATGCTTTCCAGACATCGCTTATGTCTTTTTAAAAATCTGTAACCCCCCAATAACTCTGTATTGTTACCCGTATCACAAAGGAAGAAGAGGCACTAAATAGGGCCTTGCCCGTGCCCTGTCTTCCCAAGTCCTGCCTCCCTCCAAAGTGCTTGCTCCTGCCCTGCCTCCCCTGGGCCTGCTTGGGACACTTCTTTCTTGAAGCCCACAGCTCTCCTGCAGCAGGCAGTACAGCCCTGGGAAGAGGGGGAGCGTGCTGGTGGCCTAGCAACAGCCTCTTCCTTTCCAACTCACTGTATCCCTGGGCTAATTTGGCCTTCCAGGAGCTATTCCTCTGACACTAACCCACGCTTTCCTCCTGCGCATTGCCTTCTAAAGGACGGATGAGCTGTCCGCAGGAGCGAGTGGGAGTCCCCCAGCTTCGGAACAAAGTGTTCAAAGGAGTGTTCTCATTTTAAGTTCAAAGACGGGGGCCGAAGACCCCCTCCAGCCTTGCTGCTCTCTGAGGACCCAAGTGCTGGTTTGTTGTGGGTGTTGTTACTGCTATCAAAAAGTACAGGAGCTTCAAGAGAGAAATCTGGAAGGTGCTGTGGCAGAGGAAAATTCCTCTGGGGAAGAAGGGCAAGATGGGTTCTCGTCCTTTCCGAGAGGTCAGTTACCCCTCAGTATAGAACTGGCCAACCCTTCCACTGTCGGGGTGTAGAAGCCAGGTCGCCTTACGGTTTCCCTCA
>NW_006199965.1:688946-695662 GCF_000334495.1 Tupaia belangeri chinensis | reverse complement strand
CCCTTTCTAGGTCCCTAGCAGTCCTATTCTCCAAAGGACTTTCTACCTACAGTGGTGTTGGGAAGGCTGTATGTTCAGGTCTTCAGGCTTTCTCTTCCCTCTGGGTCTGCTCTTCCACTCCTCTAAGAAACAGTAACTGGACACCTGCTGTGTGCCAGGCACTGTGCTCAGCACTTCAGCACTGGGGAAGAGGGAGACAGGCAAACAAATACAGCAGCGCAGTGGAAATCCAACCCAGGAAATGCAGAAGGCTTTGCTCACAGTAGGTGTTTAATAATTAAGCATCTGTGGAATGAGTGATGAATGGGTGACTCTGTGGGATGCTGTGGCCTAGGGAAGGGAGGCTTGCCAATCTCCTGGGTATGTGTGGGTGTGGGGATTTTGGAGGTTTAGAACTGAAAGAGGAAGAGGTCACCAAATGAATGAGGGAGGGAGAAGGCTTGTATGGTATCCAAGACACAGAGGCACCTGCCAAAGCATGGCAGCATGAGCAAGCAGGTTGAGCCTTACCACCAGCAAGTTGTTTAGAATGAATGAAATGCATTCATTGAGTGTGGAAGAGTGAGGGGGTGTGATTGGAGGCATTCCCACGAGTCAGGTCATGGAAATCTGAATGCCAGGTTGAAGTTCAAGATTTATTTTCAGGGCAAGAGCTGGGAATAGCTTTAAAAGCAAATAATGGCAGGAGGTGAGGGTAACTCCCAGATTGATGGCTTAGCCCATGGGTAGACCCGGTAGGGGGCTGCAGAATTGCAGCCCGGCAGGGGAAAAGTGAATCCAGTTTGGACAGCATGCAGAAATTAAAAAGATCCAGCAGATGGCATAGCAGTTACATGGTCGACAGCAGATGGAGTCCCAGACCCAGTGGCTTGAAAATCATGCCCGGTATGTGTGCCTGCTGTGTGTACGTCCCCAAGATTACCAGAGAAGTGGCTAATTTCTCACTTTCCCTTTCACTGTCTGTCTCTGCCTCAACCTCCCTACTACCCCCTCACCTACCCTCACCCCCCAGTGCAGGTGCCCTAAGGCAAAAACCTCTTTCATAAAAAAGAAAAAGATCCAAAGGCAAATGGACTCTCAGACTGGGCCTCCCTATCCCTGGAGAGGCACAGTCCTCCCACCTGCTCCAACCTCCACCCATCATGGTCCACTCAGGCTTTTCCTTCTTCAGGGGACTTTCTTGGTTGCCCTAGCCTTTCTCCTGCACAGACACAACTGCCAAAGCCCCTTCTAACGGGGGTCAGTAGGTCTGCTGTAGCTGTGGAGGCCTGCCAGGCCAAGTGCAAGTCCCTGTTCCCGGGGCCCACTCACTCGGTCACTGGTAGGTGGGCCACGGCGTGAACCTGCGAGGCAGGCGTCCAACTCAGTACCCGTCAGGAGTCAGGGCCAGGCAAGAAACTCGGGGTGGGGTGGGGACGGGGGAGGAGGGCTGACGTCCAGTGGGTGGGAAATACTCGGACTAGTCGCTGGTTCGGTAACCAAAGGGTGCGAGGCAGTGGAGACGCCGCGTGTGTACTCCGCCGCTCTCCTCCCCTCTTCTCCCTCCGCTGCCCTCGATCCGGAGGGGCGGCTCAACGGTTCTCCTCCTTCGGAGGCCACAGATGGCGCTCAGAGGCCAGGCCGTGGAAGACAGGGGACACTCCCCTTCCACGTAGCCTGCAGCCCGGCGGAGGGGCCGCGGGGCCGCCGGCCTCCCCAACCCTCACTCGGCTGCTTTACCTGGGCTCTTTTTGCGAATGCCGGCACCAGCCACGGGCGCCTGGGGAAAGCACGAGGCCGGGCGGACTCTGGGAACCCACCCGGACAACTACTAACGAGGCGACGAGGTTGCCTTTTGTCGCTCCGCGCCCGCAGGGCATCCTGGGGACCACCGGTAGACGCTCGCCGGACTGGATGGGCGAGACGCATGCGCTTTAGATGCCGCTGATTCCTAGGTCTCTGCGCAGGCGCTGTGCCCATAGCAACCGGGAGATGTCGCCTCCAGCTGGTTAGGAGAGACCGGACTCCGTGGGAGTAGGGGTCGTTTGGCCATCGTTGACCGGTGTGACAGAGAAACTGAGGCCAAGGTGTGCGGACAGGCCCTAGGCATCGTTGGGCCTCCCCCGTGCCCGAGTCCGTGGACTCTGCACCTGGTTCTCGGCATCTCCCTGAGCGAGAAATTGAGGCCGAGGAAGGGCACATTCCTCCTGAGGCTACAGCCCTTGGCTGTAAAAATCAATAAGATGTCCTGCCTTTCTTTATGGAGAAATGAAAGTAATTTATATAATACAGGAATGCACATTTTACGTCATCCACGCTCAGGCTGGATCACACCCGATTGTGCATGTATCTAACAATGAGAAAAAGGAGAGTCCATGGAAGATAATATTAACATGGATTTTGCCAGCGGTTTTTATTTGACATCTTGCTCAAAGGCTAAATACACTTTATCTACAAGCGGAGTCGTTCTGACAGCTACATGTGCAGACAGGAGCATGCTGTGGTGGTGACGTTGCAAAACGGTGACCAAGACAAAGTACGCTTCCCAAGTCAACCTGGCATGTGCGTTTCTAGATAATCTAGTGTATATTAAAGCCAAAGAACAAAGGCGTATTGATTTACTTCTTCCATGAGAAAGAGAGACAGCAGCACCTCCGACAGGTCTTCACAGCCTTGGCTAGCAGGATCACGGGAACACAGGCACCAGGCCTGCCAGTTGTGTACAGGGAGGCCTCGGGTTGCAAACCCAGTACCTTCCTGTGGAGCTTCAGCATGGCGACACATTGTTACCACTGCAGCTGGCGTACATAGACTTTTTTTTTTTTCCTATGTGAAGGTTAGGCAGGACATTTGAAAATTGTGTAGGACAGAGGACAATTTATTGTTCTAAACTGTCTTGTCCATTACAAATATCCATATCCTTGCACAACCCCCTCTACCCCAACTTCTAAATGCTAGTGGAGATCTCTTAGTCTTGTGACACCCAAAAATACCCGTGCAGATTTCCAGTCTGTTCCTTGGAGAACCACTGACTTATTCAGTGAAACAATGGTGGCCAGCATACATACGTTGGGGACTGTGCTGGGTAAGAGGGTAACACGTGCTGGACAGGACATGGTCCCTTCCCTTGTGCAGTGGGGTCCAGTGTGAGAAGATGTCCAGACAGCAATCAAAATATGCCAAATAGCTTGACAGTATGGACAGTACAGGCCAGGGCTGCAGAATGAAAGAAGACACGGCCAGTGGCAAGGTATCGAATGGCCCGGAAAAGCCAGCCAGGGAAGTAGCACTGGAATTGAGTCCTGAAGGAGCACCACACAGGGAGGTGTGCCAAGCTGAGGGGCCAGCATGGACAAACAGGTCCGGGGGCCTGGCACACAGCAGATGCTCAGGGGTTTTGGGTGAATGGCCGGATGATCGAAGGAAGCACAAAGCAGGTAGCCCTTCCCCCGTGGCCTGCTACAAGGCAGAGGAACACTTGTCCCTCACTTCCCCAGATCTGACACTAAGTTGGGACCCAAAGAGAGTCCCAGTCATGGAGAAAGTGTTGATTGGTCCCATCCGAGGAGCAATGTCTGGGAAATGAACCTCACATTGTCTGCTCTCCGGGAGGATAGCTGTCATAAATGTAACTGCTCCGCTGCTTGAATGTTAGTAAAAGCGGGGCGGGGACTGCCTCTTACGTTCACATCTGCTGTTCATATATGATCCTAGTGGCACGGCATGTTTTTGGGAGATGGGTAACCACCGAGGACTAATTTCCCAGGGTGTGCACAGTGGGGAAGGCCAGAGATGAGGGGTTCTTCTCTGGCTGGTCTGCAGGGAGTCAGAGCCAGATTCCCTCTCCCCCTGGGAAATTTCCATCCTCTTGGAATGGTCATTTCTGCCCCAAAGGCTGGTTAGGGCAAAGATCTGGAACCAGGAACCAAGCCAGCAATGACACCAGCAAAGGGCTGGATGGAAATAGGAAAGCACATGCGGGTCAGCAGGTGACACAGTGGTTAAGGCATTGGACTCCCACATGATTGACCACCGTTCGAGTCCTGGACCCAGCAGCTTGAAACTCACACCAGGTGTATGTGCGTGTGCGCCCAAAATCCTGATAGGAGAATGGAGGAGAAGGCAGCTTGGCCATCCCCCTGGGGGAATGATTTCTCATTTTCCCTCTCACTCTCTTTGTTTCTTTTTCTCTCTGACAAGTGCATGTGCCCTATGACCAAAAAATTAATTAAATAAATAAAAACTAAAAGGGAAGCACATGCAGTCCCATCTAAGACACAGGCTGCAACTGAGCCCTGGCCAAGCATTGCCACACACGAGTCCTGGACTTGTCTTTGCCAGATATTACCATTTTGTTTCCAATACAAGTTAGAAAATAAGAGTTTCCATTTTTAAATGTAGGCATTAATGCAAGTTTATAACACAAGACTGTGAAAGACAAACGAAACACATTTGGGGCCTCAGGTCTTTGTTTCCATCCCAGGAAGGTGGGTGTTCTGAAATACCAGAGCATTGCTTTACAAGGAGACAGGCGGAAGCCCGGGAAGAAAGCTTTGCTTCTGATGGCATTATCCAGATAGCCCCCGTGCCAGGGGTTAGACGTTGCACAGCAAATGAGCAAGCCCAGTTCCCTCCGTCTTGGAACTCCCAATCTGATGTTAAGTGGATGAACAAAAGCAAACTCCAGGAGCAGTAAATGGTCAGTGGGAATAAAACATGGAGAAGGGGCCAGAGTGGAGCACAGATCAAGGCAGGCTTCCCGCAAGAAGAGTTAATAGACTTGAAACTTATTAGGATTCACTTAAGGATCTCTTGAAAGTAGTTGATTGTGGACCTGAAAGTGGGGGTTGAAGGATGGACACATGGCGAGGATGAGACTGGAGGATTAAGCAGGGGTTGCAAACAAATGTCTATTGGAACTTGAGCCAGTGAGTAAAGTGATTTTGGTGATACTAAGTGGTCTAAGAGACATAAGAGAGTTGTGGGGACTAGGGTGCCCTGGAGTTCACTGCAGCAGCAGAGGAGGCAGTGACCTCTTTGGGGGGCATGGTGGCACCTGGGGAGGGCCAGGGAGATGATAGAGGCCTGCATAGTATGTGAGGTGCAGCTATGGGTGGGGTCAAGGATACCGCAGAGGTCAAGGCACCAGGTGCAGAGGGAAGAGAAGGAGCAGTGATAGAGGAGGATGTCCTTGTCCCTGTGGGTCACTTAGGGATGTGACCAGCAGATCTAGTCCTGGGATCTGGAGTCACGTTCCTTTCTCACTCGAGCCCTGAGTTACCACCTGGCGTTCCTTTCTTGGTGTGTCTGTGGGGTGAACAGGGCAGACTTTGACATCAGGGAAGACAGAGGAGAAGACAGCCTGAGGCCAGTTGATGAGTCCAAGGTGGGAGGCTAGCCTGGAGCTCAGGGCCTGCATGGGAGGGATGGTGACCTCATTGCCTGAGATCCAGAGGTCTGCCCAGCAGGAGCTGAGGGACACAGGAGGTAGGATGGGGCATCCAGTTGGAGTGGAGCACCCCAGCAAAGGCCAGTGATCGGTGGATAAAGATAGGGGACCCACACAGGAATAAAATGCAACACCCTATGAGACAGATCCCATGAGAAGGTGGTCAGTTCACAGCCAGAGGCCTCCCCGAGTGCACTGGGCACATGCGTGCCCATGATCTGGGCTGGCTGTGGCTGGAGGTAGATCGTGGTGTCAAGACCTGGTCAGGGATGCTGTCTCTCTGCCTCTGTGTCTCTCATTCATGGAATAGATCAACAAAAATAAGAGAATCCAGGAGACGAACTACCCACTCCCGGTATTTCGCCTAGGAAGGAAGTAAAGCATTTCTCAAGAGGTAGTCACTCCTTTGAATTTCTGTGGGTGCCGAGCTTGGAGGCCCTGCCGATTCTCTCCTGGGGCAAGTAGAAGGTGTTTAGTAGGTATCCAGTAGAGCCCAAATGCCCAGACGTACACTGGTGGTGGGCTGAGCCAGGAACCTGAAGTGTCCCGCTGCCTTTCTGTTTTACTATTAATTCTGTCCCACTGACTGTGGGTGACACTGTGCACACCCCCAAGGCCTGCTACGCAGCAGGCACCCAGGATTTATCTGCTGTGCTGAGTTTAGGTCTGAGCAATCAGGCCTCATTAGCCCATCTGACCTTAGGAACATGGCGGGGAGAATGTGGCCCTTAATCCTGCCTTTCCTAACCAACCAGGGTAGTCCCCGGGCCTGAGTTCTAAATCCCAGAGTCTGTTGAACATGATGGGATAGAATTTTGCAGAGACCACAGGGTTGGGGACCCAACAGCCTGGTTCAAACGCCCGCTCCCAGCTCTCCATCTCGGACCTGGGGAAGTGCAGCCTCCTGACATCTCCCTCTCCTCTGAGCGTGCTGAGTGGCACATGTGGGCAGGAAGTGGATGCCCGTGCCTCGCCTCAAGAGGTCACAAGCTGCATCCCCATCCCTCCTCCTGCTCTGTATTCTTCAGGGTGTGCCAAGGAGCAGCCATGTCCGCCCTGTACCCGTCTCTGGAGGACCTGAAGGTGGACCAGGCCGTTCAGGTAAGCCACAGCCCCGTTAGCCTGGGCTCCCTCCTGGGTTATCCCAGGGTAACTAAGGAGGCTTGCCTGGGAAGGGGCTGGGTGTTGGGAGCCCTTGGGCACTCCTTGTAGCCCCAGGGAGTGCAAGTCCCCCACTGCAGGGCCTGCTGGGCAGAAAAGGTGTCCAGAGGCTGAGGCCAACGGGGCT
>NW_006199965.1:672644-688661 GCF_000334495.1 Tupaia belangeri chinensis | reverse complement strand
AAAGAAGGAGCAGCGTGGATATGGCTCTCTGGGCTCTGCCCTGTCCCAGCTCTTCCTCCCTCCTGGTAGGAAGAGTAAGCTTCCGAGGAAACCCAGCAGGCGTGGGTTTGACCTGTGCAGTCCTCAGAAGCCTCTCCTGCCTCCCTCCCACAGCCATGGGGCCCCAGTGGGTTTTGAGAACGTGGAACTTTTCAACTGAGAACTTGGTTGGGAAGTGGGCTTTCATGTCCTGGCTGTCATAGGTAGGGAGCGGGTCATGGCACTGGTCCCCAGGAGAACCTCTTCCCAGAATGCACATTTGCAGAGGTCACATTGGCCTATGACCGTGGCCTTGATGTGCCCCCCTCCCCAGGCCACATCACACCAAGTGCCTGGAACCCCAGCCTCAGGGAGCCACATGCTCCAAGGGTTCCTGGGGTCCAGCCACAGCTGACCAGCACTCTCTGCAGGCCCAGGCCAGAGCATCGCCCAGGATGCCCGCCCTGCCCGTCCAGGGAGCAATCGTCTCTCCACCTTCAGGTGAGTGAGCAGGGTGGGCTGCTCCTGGCTGAGTGACCACATGCCGAGCCTGGTGGGGACAGAATTGCCAGGGCAGCCCAGCAGCACAGTGGGAGAGGAGCCACCCACCTCTTACTGCCTGGGTGACGCAGGCCGGGTCACCTTGTCACCCCGCCCCAGGTCCATTCTTCCTCAACTGTCTGGGCGGTGCCTATGAATCCTTCCAAACCCAGCGTAGTCAGGGAAGCCGGGACCGCCTCAGGGCTGTGATCACATGGGGGCCATGTCTACATAAACCACCTGAGTCACCCCAGGTCGGCACCATTCTGGTGACCCAGCCTCGTGTGATCCTAGCAATGAAATGAGGCCAGGCCAGAGAGAGAGGTCCATGTGCCAGGTCTTTCTGCTAGAAATGGAAGGGGGTCGCTGAAGGAGGTAGCGGGAAGAACCAGGGGCAGCAGAGGCAAAGGAGAGAAGAGACCAGAACCTTACACGTCTTAGTCCGCCAGGGCCACTGGAACAAAATGGCACAGGCCGCGCGGTGGAAACAGCAGAAACGTGCCGTCTGCGAGGTCTGGAGGCCGGAAGTCTGAGGTCAAGGCTCTGCCCACTTTGGTTTCTAGGGAGGACGTTTCTCCTGGCTCGAGTTCTCACATGACCTTTCCTCTGTGTGTGTCTGTGTGTGTGTGTGTGTGTACCGTGGCCTTGATGTGCCCCCCTCCCCAGGCCACATCACACCAAGTGCCTGGAACCCCAGCCTCAGGGAGCCACATGCTCCAAGGGTTCCTGGGGTCCAGCCACAGCTGACCAGCACTCTCTGCAGGCCCAGGCCAGAGCATCGCCCAGGATGCCCGCCCTGCCCGTCCAGGGAGCAATCGTCTCTCCACCTTCAGGTGAGTGAGCAGGGTGGGCTGCTCCTGGCTGAGTGACCACATGCCGAGCCTGGTGGGGACAGAATTGCCAGGGCAGCCCAGCAGCACAGTGGGAGAGGAGCCACCCACCTCTTACTGCCTGGGTGACGCAGGCCGGGTCACCTTGTCACCCCGCCCCAGGTCCATTCTTCCTCAACTGTCTGGGCGGTGCCTATGAATCCTTCCAAACCCAGCGTAGTCAGGGAAGCCGGGACCGCCTCAGGGCTGTGATCACATGGGGGCCATGTCTACATAAACCACCTGAGTCACCCCAGGTCGGCACCATTCTGGTGACCCAGCCTCGTGTGATCCTAGCAATGAAATGAGGCCAGGCCAGAGAGAGAGGTCCATGTGCCAGGTCTTTCTGCTAGAAATGGAAGGGGGTCGCTGAAGGAGGTAGCGGGAAGAACCAGGGGCAGCAGAGGCAAAGGAGAGAAGAGACCAGAACCTTACACGTCTTAGTCCGCCAGGGCCACTGGAACAAAATGGCACAGGCCGCGCGGTGGAAACAGCAGAAACGTGCCGTCTGCGAGGTCTGGAGGCCGGAAGTCTGAGGTCAAGGCTCTGCCCACTTTGGTTTCTAGGGAGGACGTTTCTCCTGGCTCGAGTTCTCACATGACCTTTCCTCTGTGTGTGTCTGTGTGTGTGTGTGTGTGTGTGTGCGTGCGTGCGCATGTATGTGAGAGAAAGAGAATGCAATCTCTGGGGTCTCTTCTTTCAAGGACACTGAGATCCTTGGGGTTGGGGCCCACACTGTGACTTCGCCATTTCCTTAAAGTCCCATCTCTGAACAGAGCCACACCAGAGACTGGGGCTTCGACACAGGAATTTGGGGGGACGTAAACATTCAGATCACGGCACCTCCCAGGCAGCACCACGGGTCCTGCTAGGTCCCAGGCACCAGGAGGGACTGAGGGGTTTCTGGGAGGGGTGCTCCCTGATGCTGGGCTGGGACAAGGCCTGCCTGCCTGGGTCTGTGGTCAGCGTCGGCTCCAGGGATACAGCCCCAGCTCTTCTGGCCATGGCCAAGCACTCGTGTGGGCTTTATGCCCAGCTCACCCGCTGCAGCCTCTTTGAGGGGACACCAGGAACGCTGGCTCAGTGGGGGCTTTGACTTCCTGACTTGGAGCCACCATACCCAGCTGCCTGGGGAGACCAGGGGTTTGCAGTGGCCACACAGGTTGCTCGTGGCAGTCCAGATCCAGGTCCTGAGGAAGCAAACTTGAACTCAGGCCCAACTCTTCCCCTCCTCACCGATTCCACGGGCTGTATTTTGTTTCTTTTGTTTCTGCTTTTGTTTTAGTTGGCTATAGGGCACGTGCACTCACAGGAGAGAGACAGAGATAGACAGACAGAGAGAAAGTGAGAAAGTATCCCCAGGTGCGGTGGCCACGCTGCAGTCCCTTCTCCTCCATTTTCTTCTTGGGGTTTTGGGCACACACGCATATACACCCACCATGTTTTTCAAGCTGCCGGATTTGGGACTTGAACTGCACAGTTGGTCAAGTGGAATCCAGTTGCCTTAACCACCATGCTACCAGCTGGACCCCACAGTCTATAGCCCATGGGCCCGATGCTTGCCTCCCACAGCCCGTGCCTCCCACATGGGGCCAGCCCTGGCCCTGCACTCGTGTCAGACGTCTGACCAGTGCCAAGTAAGGTCTATCGAGTTGAATACCAAAGCGGTACTGAGGGACTCCGGGTCGCGTGCGGCTCCTGGGCACAGGCAGACCCCGCCCCTCAGGCCTCACCAGCCAGTGTTCCTGGGGCTCTGCATTCCCTGCAGTCCCGGGAATAAGCAGCTTTTTCCCAGGCTCCAAAATCAAGCAGCCACAGGGCAGCCAGGCAAGTGAGTCTGAGCACGTGTCCTCGGGTGACACCTTCTTTTCTTTCTCTCCCTTCCCCATCAGTTTTGTACCCAAACCTGGCGGAACTGGAAAATTATATGGGTCTTTCCCTCTCCAGCCCAGAAGTCCAGCAGAACCTGCCTCAGACCCCAGAGGGTGAGCGTGTAGGTATTCGTCCATCTCTTGCCCCCGGGGGCACAGGACGTCCCCACCCTTCCTCCTTGTTGGTCTTGCCGTTTACACGGACTTCCTTTATGTGTCTGGATTGCCTCTTTACCCAGCGTGCTTTCTACCTTCCTTGTATTTATTATTATCATTTTTTTTAAAGTCAGAGGGCATGTGTGCTCGCTAGAGAGAGAAGGCCCTCCTAGAGCGTGGTCGCGCTGCAATCCTTCCTCCTCCCTTTCTCTATCCTGTCGGGATTCGGGGCATGCGCACACACACGCTGCATGTGTTTTTCAAGTGTCTGGGGCCAGGATTTGAATCTACAGTTGGCCATCTGGGATCTGACTCCCTATAACACAGGGTTTCACCGTGCCGTGGACCTGCCCTACCGCACCCCTAGCATGCTTATGGCTCTGTTTCTTTCTTCTTTCTTGTTTTTATTTACTTATTTATGTATTTATTTTATGAGCGAGAGACAGTGTGAGAAAGTGAAGCAGCCCTCAGCAGAGTCTCAGACCGCCCTCCTCTCCCTGACTTCTCAGCTAGCTGGGGTCACAGGCACATGCCCGGGTCACCCAGGAACCAAACCCGTCTTGCACTTGGCCTCCAGCTCTGCAGAGCAATGTGTCCCTGCTGTGCCATGTGGCAGCGCCCCCGTGGCTGTGACCCTGTGGCTCCGTTTCTTGCTGGTGCTTTTTATTTTGCACCTTCATGAAGAGTGCTTTGGGGTTTGGTGGTTTTAGTTCTTGTCATAGGTCTTGGGACTGAAGGGCCAGGGCCACCCAGCTCCAGTCCCCAGATCAGCCAGTAATGCTTGGTTCCCTCTTTCTATACCTTCTCGGAGCCAAAGCAACCATGACACAGGAATACGGAGTGTGGAGTGTTCACTCGCCGAATCGGTCCCACCCTAAGCCCCTCCCGATCAGCTCTAGCCTGCCCGCAGCCCCCTGCAGGCCTCCCCCTGGCCCACTGAGACCTACTGCAAAATTTTTGTATAAGGAATGAAGTTTAGGTCAAGGTCCATATTTTTGCCCATGATTGTCTGATGGCTCTGGTACCATTAGTAAAGACAATCTTGAGGCCAGCAGGTGGCATGGTGGTTAAGGTGCTGGATTCCACACAACCAACTCTGTGGTTTAAGTCCAGGCAGTTTGAAACACATCAGGCACGTGTGTGCATGTTCAAAGTCCCAAGAGGAGAATGAAGGAGAAAGGATTATGGTGTGGCCATTCCACCTGTTGGGTACTTTCTCACTTTCTCTCTCTCTCTGGCTCTCTCCAGAGAGCACATACACCCTATCGCAAAAATCTGTTGAAAAAAAGAAAGAAAGAAAGAAAGAAAGAAAGAAAGAAAGAAAGAAAGAAAGAAAGAAAGAAAGGAAGGACAATCTTTCCTCCAATGAATTTCTCTTGTATCCTTGTCAAACGCCAATGAGTTCTACTTGTGTGAGGCTGTCACTGGATTTTCTTTTCTTTTCTTTTCTTTTTCTTTTTTTTTGGAGAGGTTTTTGCTATAGGGCGCATGCACTCGCCAGACAGACAGAGAGAGACAGGGAAAGTCACCTCATCAAATAGCAAGACATTTTATTTGTATATATGTGTGTGTGTGTGTGTGTGTATAAGCTATTATACATAAAATAACTTATTATAAGTTGTTATGTCACATATATGTATGTATGTGTATATATGTATATATATGTGTGTGTATATATATATATATATATATATATATATACACACACATATATATACATATATACACATACATACATATATGTGACATAACAACTTATAATAAGTTATTTTATGTATAATAGCTTATACACACACACACACACACATATATACAAATAAAATGTCTTGCTATTTGATGAGGTGACTTCTTTTTATTGGAATTGCAGCTACTCTAATTCCTTTTTTTTTCATATAAAAGTTAAATTAAACTTGTCTGTATCTACAAAGGATCTTGTAGAGAATTTGATAGAAATTGTGTTATATTGGGGCCAGCAGGTGGCTTGGTGGTTAAGGGTGTTGAACTCCAACATGGCCAACTGCAATTCGAGTCCCCAGCCTGGTGGCTTTTGCTCTCTCTCTCTTTTACTCTATCCCTCTCTGGTCAAATTGAAATAAATAAATGAATGAAGAAATAAAGTTAAGCAAAAACAATTTTTTTTAAAAAAAGAAAGAAATTGTGTTCTATCTCTATATCAGTTTGGGACAATTAACAGCTTGCCTCGTTCTTTTAATCTATGAGTAGAGAAGCTCTTCCATTTCCTTGGCTCTTCTTGCTATCTGTTATCAGCGTTCGGTCACTCTCAGCGCACAGGTTTCCCTAGATTTACTCCTAAGCATCTCATTTTCTCTGAGTCACTGCAAGTGTTATTGCATTTTCAACTTCAGTTTTCATGTGTTCATTGTTAGTATGTAGAAGAGCAATTGAATTTTGTGTGTTGATCTTATATCCTATGACCTTACGGACCTCATCATTAGATCTAGGAGTTTATTTCTAGATTCCTTTGGATTTTGGAGTAGACCATCAGGTCACCCGTAAATACATGCAGTCTTGTTTCTTTTCTTTTTTTTTTTCTCTGACCTGCATGACTTTTCCTCTTACTGAGCTGGCTAGCTCTCGCGGGGCTGTGTTTAACAGCAGTGGTGAGAGTCGGCATCCCTGCCTTGTTCTGCATCTTAGGGGAAAGCATTCATTCATTTCATACTTTTAAGTTTTTTCAACACAAAAATAAAATCAAACCCATTAATCCCCTACGTCTCACTATTTACGGTGGGCTTCATTGTTCTATTTTAAGTGGGTTTTAAATAACTCTTTTCTTGGTATCAATTTCTCTTGGAAATGAAGGGCCCTCTCCTGTAACTCCCCTGCCTTCTCTTCTCCAGTTCACATTTTTTTAGTGTGTGAACTTTGACGCCCTCTAGTGGCTGCACGGAGCCACGTCCCCTCTGGAGCCCTGCGGAGAAAGATGTGGTCTGGGATGGGATGGAGCCCAGGGACCGAAGGCTCCATTCTCTTTTCTCCATCCCTACCCACCCAGAGCAGTCACCCTTGAGGCCCGAGGCCCCAGGGGACAGGCTGACCCCTCCTCTCGTGGTGTCTGCAGACGGCAGTCTTGGGTGCCTGGCCTGGTCAGGTGGTGGCGCCGGTGTCCGGGAATAACCTGGGCGTGCGGCGTGCGGAGATCAAGCCCGGCGTGCGCGAGATCCACCTGTGCAAGGACGAGCGCGGCAAGACCGGGCTGCGGCTGCGGGCCATCAACAAGGTAAGGCAGCGCCCCGGGGCGGAGGAGCGGGCCCTCTGGGAGGGGACTGGCATGGCCCCGGTGCTGGACAGCGCCTGCCCGTGCCCCCGCCCCAGCACTGCCTGCCAGCTCCTCTGAGCTTGGGGCTGCAGCTGCCCACCAGCCCCAGAGGGGACAGCACACGTGGGCTTCCGTCCACAGTAAGACAGGTGCAGGTCCTGGGCTGGAACCCCCAGGCCCAGGCTCTTCCTGGCAATCCCCTACCAAGGTCTCAGGGCAGACGTGGGTGCGAGCAGGGACCCTGCACTGGTTTTTCTGTGGGCTCCTGTGGCTCAGAGCCCACCTTCTCCCTTTGGCTTCCGACTCACAGAATGGAAGCCAGGAGTCCCCACCTGTGCAGTGCGGTCCAAGAGTGCTTGAGGGTGCAGCCTGTGGCTGGGGTTAAAATCCTTCCTAGCTGTGTGACCTGGAGTGTTTCTGCCTCAGGAAGACGGGGTAACCAGTGTACTTGCCGTCTAGGTACCCCGGAGGCTTCTGGAGTACTGGCAGGAAAACAGCTTGCAGGGGCACCTAGGCCAAGGGTGGGCCAAGGACACTGACTCGGGCCCTTCTCTCCAGGGACTCTTTGTGCAGTTGGTCCAGGCCAACACCCCTGCATCCCTCGTGGGGCTGCGCTTTGGGGACCAGATCCTGCAGATCGATGGGCGTGACTGTGCGGGGTGGAGCACCGACAAAGCGCACCGGGCGGTGAAGCGGGCCTCAGCGGAGAAGATCGTCATGATTGTCCGGGACAGGTGAGTAGCCAGGTCCGAGGAGCCTCTGCGTCCAGCCCCACCCACGTGCTCAGGCCCAGCTCACTGTCCTTCCCCACCAGGCCCTTCCAGCGGACTGTCACCATGCACAAGGACAGCACAGGCCTGGTTGGCTTTGCCATCAAGAAGGGGAAGGTCGTCTCTGTGGTCAAAGGGAGCTCCGCAGCCAGCAATGGGCTCCTCACCAGCCACTACGTGTGCGAGGTGAACGGGCAGAACGTCATCGGGCTGAAGGTAGGCCGCGTCCCGCCTGCCCAGGGAGAGCAGGGGCTGGGGTGACCACAGGGGCGAGGGTGCTAGGCTCTGTCTGGGGCAACCTGCTGCTCCCACTGAGCCTCAGCTTCCTCGGCCGAGGTTGCTGTGAGGATTCAATGCGACAGTGTACCTGGGGCTCTGGGCACAGTGCCAGGCATGCAGTGCTCAGTACATATTAGCTACTGTCACTATGACGGTGTATGTGAGGGCCTGTGTGCCCCGGGGAGCGGGATGGAAATACAGGCGAGACAATGCATGTGAGGGTGTATGTGAGGGCCTGCGTTCCTGGGGAGCTGGACGAGAAGGGGGGCATGATGGTGTATGTGAGGGTGTATGTGAGGGCCTGTGCACCCGGGGGAGTGGGATGGGAAGGGGGCGTAACGGTGTATGTGACGGTGTATGTGAGGGCCTGTGCACCCGGGGGAACGGGATGGGAAGGGGGCATGACGGTGTATGTGAGGGCCTGCGTTCTTGGGGAGCTGGACGATAAGGGGGGCATGATGGTGTATGTGAGGGCCTGCGTTCTTGGGGAGCTGGACGATAAGGGGGGCATGATGGTGTATGTGAGGGCCTGCGTTCTTGGGGAGCTGGACGATAAGGGGGGCATGATGGTGTATGTGAGGGCCTGCGTTCTTGGGGAGCTGGACGATAAGGGGGGCATGATGGTGTATGTGAGGGCCTGCGTTCTTGGGGAGCTGGACGATAAGGGGGGCATGATGGTGTATGTGAGGGCCTGCGTTCTTGGGGAGCTGGACGATAAGGGGGGCATGATGGTGTATGTGAGGGCCTGCGTTCTTGGGGAGCTGGACGATAAGGGGGGCATGATGGTGTATGTGAGGGCCTGCGTTCTTGGGGAGCTGGACGATAAGGGGGGCATGATGGTGTATGTGAGGGCCTGCGTTCTTGGGGAGCTGGACGATAAGGGGGGCATGATGGTGTATGTGAGGGCCTGCGTTCTTGGGGAGCTGGACGGGAAGGGGGCGTGACGGTGTATGTGACGGTGTATGTGACGGTGTATGTGAGGGCCTGTGCACCCGGGGGAACGGGACGGGAAGGGGGGCATGACGGTGTATGTGACGGTGTATGTGAGGGCCTGTGCACCCGGGGGAGCAGGACCACACGGACGCTCCTTACGCTGGTGCTTCTGTTTGCTGGATCGCGGTCGGCAGGAATGTTTTAGATAACTGCTACTGAGAAATCCATTTCTGATCTCAGTTCCTTCCCCAAGGGGCATGTGTGGAGAATTTGTATCTTTAAAAACAGTGGAGGAGCAGGTCGTCCAGAGCTAGTGCTATGCACGTGGAGGAGGTTGGGTGCCCCTGGGGACTGGACCATGGACGATGATGAGCCACATGGGTTCTGGTCCCCAAACAGGTGACAGTGGTCTTATAGCTGACTCAGTGCTGCTTGGACTAGGGGTGGCTCTCAGACCCAGCTGTGACTTAGAGGCCCTTGTCTCCCTGCAGCCCGAGCTTAGGGACTCATGCGGCAGGCTCCCCAGCAGAAGTGGCCTGAGCGGAGGCATCTCACTCCACCGCGGCACAGACTGTAGGCCAGTTCTCTGCTCACCACGAGGGCCAGCACCAAGCCATCCCATCACACAGCTGCTTCCTTATGCCTGATAGTCTCCCACCCTCCCTTGGAGGCTTCATCTGAGGGCTCAACAAAGTCCTCCCTAATATGTTTTTGAGATCCCTCCTGCGGCATCCCCCCCCCCTTCCTCTGGGATCAGGCATGACAATGTACAGAAAACTCATTGTATGTAAAAAGCTGGGTACAGTGGGCCAGCAGGTGGCATGGTGGTTAAGGCACTGGATCCTCACATGGTTGACCATGGTTCAAGTCCAGACCCAGTGACTAGAAAAATCACTCTGGGTATGTGTATGCCCAGGATCCTAAGAGGAGAATGAGGAGAAAGAATTGAGGAGAAGGGATTGCGGCATGGCCATCTCCCCCAGGGGGTGGTTTCTCACTTTCTTTCTCTCTCTCTCTCTCCCCAGTGAGTTCACATGCCATATGGCAAAACCTTAAAAAAAAAAAAAGTTGGATACAGCCATGCCAATCCTGAGTCATGGAGCTTTCAATATTAGTGAATTTCTTCCTTTTAAAACATGACAGTTCTTCGATCTCAAACTGCTCATGCTGAGATGTGATTCTCACGTCCTCCCTGATGGCCCCAGGCATTATCACAAATTCATCAGTCACTGTCAAACTAGGGGGCTGTGAGGCTCTTGGGGACTGGGTTTGCCCCTTTACTGAATGGCCCCAGCAGCTAAGTTTCTTGGGATCATTCATCTTGTCAGCGTTTGGTTATTTCCACTGGTGGCCATCAGTATCCTGTCTAACACATCCCTCTTCCATTCGCGAACAACCAAGCAAACACAGGAGGTCATGCGTGTGCATAGGAAGGTCACTAGGCTCTCAGGAAGGACCAGAGCGTCTATGTTTGTACTGTCCTGCACACTTTGCTTAGAGACTTCTAGTCTCTGGTTGTCCCCATGATCTTAGTGGCTTCCGCAGGCCTTTCTCCTTACCAGCCAACAAAGCGTGAGAGGACGAGGACCTGGGGCCTGGCTCAGACTGGCTGCGCAGCATGAGCCAGAGGGAGGGTGGGTAGGCCCAGGTCCTTCACTGGGTGCTCATTCTCTTTGTGACTGGAGCTGGGGGATGGCATAGGAGTGGTGGGCTCGGCGAGTCTCCTGGCCCTTGGGAGGGGAAGGACATGGCGGTTGCCAGGCCCCGCTGTGGCCTTGGAGGCGAGGGCGGGCCGTGGTGCTCTCATCGGACCACCGCGCTCCTCAGGTGAGATGCTCAGTCATGATCAGTGGGACCTCCTCTGGGGTCTGCCCAGGACCCTCACCTGACCGCCTTGGGGTCCAGGGCAGCCTGGCACCTACAGCCGGTGTCAGTGGTGTCCTCTACGGTAGCCACACTGGCCCATCCACAGAGGGGCCTGCAGAGCCACCCCTGGCCCCCGCCCCAGGTGCCCACTCACTCACCTCCTCTCTAGGATAAAGAAATCATGGAAATTCTAGCCACAGCTGGGAGTGTCATCACCCTGACCATCATCCCCACTGTCATCTACGAACACATGGTCAAAAAGTAAGCCTCGCCCTCCCTCTGCCTCCCCGTCCCTCCCCGCCTAGCTCCAACCCCACCCAGCTCAGGACACCCTGGGTGTGGCCTGCCAGATTGCTCTGCTTACAAAGGGGCAGGAACCGGCACTCCGGAATCCCCGGCCCTTTGGTACCCCCAGTCCCCCAACCCCCCCAGCCCTCCTTCCAGGGCGGCTGGTGACTTCTTAGCCCATCATTTAGGCCCACAGGCTCCAGAAGGGAAGGGGAATGAAGGCAAAAGCTGCAGCTGTGTTCACTGTCTCTAGGTTGTCCCCAACCCTGCTTCACCACACCATGGACCACTCTGTCCCTGACGCCTGAAGCCACAGGAGGGCAGCTCCCGCCCCACCCTCCCGCAGGAAAGCCCTGGGTCAGGCTGCTGTGAAGGACGTGTTCAGTGGCATGGTGCTGCCGTGTGCACACAGGCTTCCTGGAAGGGCAGGCTGGACCAAGGCCCTGGCGGCCCGCAGGCCGGGCCTCTGAGCTGGTTTAAATGCGGAGCATGTAGACGGGCCAGCCAAACACTTCCGAAAGTTGCAGCGGAGTCCCTTTCAAGGTTGTGCCTCTCCCAGGGAAACAGCTACACATTTGGAGAGCAGAGCTACATTCTTTGTGAGATTTTTTTTTTTTTTTGCATTTACTTAGCCTTTGTCACAGACTGTATGTATAATAGTTATAACCCTTTGCTGTCTTTTGAATAAAGATCTGATTTTAAATGAATCCCTTTCTCAGAAGTAATTGAAAATTCCAGAAGCCTTGGTCCCATGACATGTAGGGCTGGTTTTCTTCTAAGTAGTGAGCCCAAGGCCTCTGAGAGCGGTGCTTTGGCTCTGCCTCCTCCAGTGCCGCCTGCCAGTCTGGCTCAGGGGTGACTAGGACCAAGGGACAGTGGGACTATGGGGCAGCAGGGCTGGGCAAGGGACACTGGCATGGAGCTGAGTGGCTTTGGCTGCTTCTGCCTCTGCAGAATGTGCCCAAAGTCACTTCAGGGGGTGCTGGGAGGCTGAACTGCCATGTACCTGCAGTGTCCAGAGGTCTGCCATCCGCTACAGCCGGAGGGGATGGTTCCAGACTGTGCCTGACAGGGGAGCAGGGAGCCCCCAGCCCATGCCGTAGAGCCTGGTCAGGCTGAATCAGCACACGGCTCCCTGCTTCCCTCCACAGCAAAGCTGGCTGGCCCTGGCCTCTCCCTGGTCAGTGCTCTGACCCCTGTGCCGTGGGAGGATGGTGCGAGCCCCCTCTCCCCCTTTCAGAAAGATGACACAGTGAAAAGAAAATAGGCCGAGGCTCTTGCTGTGTTTTCATGCTTTAATTCAGAGCTGTCTGCTGTAGATACAACTCTGTCTGAACAAGAGGACAAAGGAGACAAGAGTCGAGGCCCCTCCCACCTCCCCTCTCCCACGGCCCCTGAATTCTGTGGGTCGGCCTATGTGGGAGTGCACTGTGACCCGTTTGATCGGCCTCAGTCAGAGAGGAAGCCCCTTGGTAGGCCTTGTGATTCGCCCCCCTCCCGGAAGTGCTGTCGGATACCCCTGTGCTAGTGGCGACTGGGAAGGTGTTTCAGTGAAGAGCTAAGTGATCCCATTGGGAGATATTTGAAATAAACTCCGCCCAAGGCCAGCTGTCTGGGCCAGAGCCTGGGCCCCGTCCCACCTCCTGCATGGCCCGGGCCCTAGAACTAAGAGAAGCTACTCTGGCCACTGAGCTCTGAGAGACCAGCAGTTCCAGAAGGTGGTTCCTGGAGACATTGCTCCTAGGGGCTTAATTGTCTCTAGCTGGAGGCTGGGGAGAGAGGAGGCTCCGAAGATTTCTGCTCTAGAAGCAGGGGCAGGAGGGCAAGGTCACAGCCCAACAGGAGGAGGTATAAGCGGGAAGGAGAAGGGGAGCTTTGGAAGATGAGCTCTCTCGAGGGGAGACCGCAACTCCTGCCCTGAGCCTTATACCTCGGCCTACATCCTAGGCCCTGTGTGTAGTCAGGGCCTGAAGCCTGAGCCTGTGGGCTACTGCGCCTCCACTGCCCAGGGCCGCAGGCAGCGCTGCGCCCTTTGCATAGATGCGGGGTGCTGAACACATGCATGCACACCCACACTCAGGAGCCGGGCCAGCGCTGCCGGCCAGCACCATCCCAGGGTCTGCCCCAGGGCTGGGCGGTTAGCAGCATCCTCCACTGACATGAAGAAAAGCCCATTGTAGGGCCCACCAGGATGCCCAAAGAGGGTCCCTCAATGCTGTGGGCCAGGGCCCCAGAGACCCACATAGGCAGTGCTAGGCCAGAACAGGAGAAGGGGCAGCGGCCAGGCCCTCACCTCCCCCCAGGGCATCAACCACAGCCCCCCCCCAAACAGGGGGCTTCTCCAGCAGCAAGAACAGGTGGACATCGGCCCTGCCCTGCCCACATCCACTGACACACAAGACACAGTAGGAAGAAGGCCACAGACAGCGGGACACGGACAGGAGCAGAGCGCTGCGCAGCTTGGCTGGAGTTCATGATCAAAGTAGGTAGATCGGATGTTGTGAGTCCGTACGTTAATTTTCTTAGCAAAGCTTCAACTATTTCTAGGAGACACTGTGCAGCTCGGCGAGGACTTGGTCCAGGAGGCTGGCTGGTACCAGCTTGGCTTTGGGTTGGTTCTGTCCACTGCCCCCTCCGTGGCATGACCCCAGTGTTCTGGGGGAGCCCCAGCCAGGCCCCAGACATTCGGGCTTGGTCCTACAGGGGCGGTGGGGGTGCTCCACAGAGGATGGCTGGTCTGAGGCCCCGACCCAAGTGGGGGGAGCTTTGGAGGCACAAAGTGCGTGGCCAGGGGCGGGGGGGGGCCGGGCCCGCTGGGGTTTTTTAGTGCATGCAGGTGCCTCCACGAGTGGAGGGCAGAGAGGATGGCGGAGCCCACAGTCAGCAATGGCTGTTGGAGCAGCAGGGTGGGGGCAAGCACCCCTGGGTGGCCCCTAGGCCAGAGGGGGAAGACCCAGGGTCCCATCAACCCCATTCAAATATGGGGCCTAGCCTCCGAAGAGCAGGTGGGGTGACCAGATGGGTGCACCCTCTTTGGGGGAAGAGCAGCAGGTCTACTTTATAAAATAATAATGGTAATGAAATGTGAGCAGCTTTGCTGGGGGACTCAGATGTGGTCCCAGGGTGGGGGTGGGGGGCAGTGAACATTCCCAGGCCAACCAGGCTTAGGCTGGGAGCAGGAGGCTGCAGAGCTCCCACCCAGCCTGCCACACCCCTGCCTGGGAAACACATGCCAGGAGACCCTGCTTTGGCCTGGAAGAACTTCATGGCTTTGATACCCCACCTTGTGGTTCATCCGGCCACAATTCCCCACCCTCAGAGGCCAATAGGGCTAAGATAAGGAACCCTCACCCCAGAAGGTGAGCTACTCCCTTGCTGGCGATCCTGGGGGGGTGGGGAGAGAACCAAGCCCCAAAGTGAACATAGTGCAAAGCAGAAGTTGGTTAGGCCTGGGGCCCCCGGAGAAGTGGTGGGCAAGCTCCCAGGGCATTTCCAACCAGCCGAGGATCCCTGAGTCCAGCCCTGCCTCCCCGCTGCAGGCAGCTGGTCTCATCTCCGCAGGCTGCAGGAGCCCCCTGAGTGCCAGCCCTGCCTCTTCCTCTTTCTCCAGAGCTGGAGGACTCCCCAGCCAGAGGCTGGGGCTCGCCAAGCTTGCAGGCTTAGCCCTCTTGGGAAGAACGCTCTGACACACCCAGAAGTGCCAAGACAAAAATGGACTGTGGGGAAGGCCTGGGATGAACAGACAGACACAGACCCCTCTGCCCCTGCCTCCTCATGCCCCAGCACTTCCCTCTAGCCCCTGGCCCTAACGGCGCCTCCAAACCCCCATGCAGGGGCAGTCTGGGGACTCAGGGGTGGGGGGAGGCAGTGCAGGCCCACTGGCTCAGCCCCTGCCCCGAGTCCCTGCGAGGGTTGTCAGCACTTGGGGCTCGGCTGCCTCAGTCTGAGGAGATAATACTGGCCCAGGAGCCCGGGCTGAGGGCAAGGGGTGGCTTAGGAGAGAAGGCAGGAGTGGGCAGGGCCCTGGACAGGCCAGTGCAGGGAGGGGAGGCTCCGATGGCAACTCCAGCCCAGCCTCCCCAGGTAGATACAGCCAGAGACTTCCTGAGCAGGGTCTGCCCTGTCCCAAGGGCCAGGTGGACCCGGGTACCAGGCCAGGGCCCCTCCCACCTTCTCTCTCTGTGGTCCATCCCACCCGTCCCCCTGCCTTTGGTCTTCCTTTTGGGATGCCTTTCCCCAGCCCCGACTCCCAGCCCCCGGCACTGTTGACATCCTAGGAAAAAACAGGTCGAGACCCAAGGCTGAATAAATAAGCTGACGCCCCTGGGAGATGCGAGGGGGAGGAGAAGGGCATCCCTACAATCAGTGGTCAGGCCGCCAGAGCCGCTGCCCCTGCCTGGCGGGGCTTCCTCAGAGCTGGGAGCCGCCACCCGCTGGGCTGCGGCACGGGCGGGCCAGCGACGCGGTTTTTTTTTGAGTGCAAGGCCACGGTGCAGCAGCCCCGCAGCAGGGAGCTGATGTTGTAGATGGGCTGGCCCTGGCGCCGCTGTGAGCGGCACAGCCAGGCCACCGTGGGCACGGCCGGCACCACCACGGCCAGCAGATCCACAATGTAGTGGCGGCTCCAGTAGCTCTTGGGCTCCTTTTCAGCTGTGGCTGCCTCCTCCTCCTCTTCCACAGGGCATACCACGCTCACCGACAGGCCAGGGTTGGGGTTGGCACCAGGCCGGTGGGGGGCGGGCCCATGGGTGACAGGCTCAGAGGCCTCGAGCTCGTCACCCACGGTCACCACCACTGCTGAGTTGGGGTCTCTGGGCCCTGGGGGGTGATGGTCCGGCTCTGGGCGCCCGTCCCCTGACTCGGGAAATGTCCCACAGACCTGGGCCTGGGTCACTTTCTCCAGGATGGTGTCCAGATCAGGCTGGTACTGCACGAAGTCCGTCTGGATGGCACGCTCCTGCATGCAGCTGGCCTGCACGCCAGCCTCCATGCCACACAGAAGCTTCTCATAGGTGTTGCTGGCGGGGAAGCGGGGGCCCAGGCTGAAGGAGCTGTGTAGCGAGGTCTCCTCGGGGCCGCAGTCCACCCCTGACGACAGCAGACTGCTGGCCTCTAGCCCGTCCGTACGGCTCAGCGAGTCAACGGCT
>NW_006199965.1:651524-672630 GCF_000334495.1 Tupaia belangeri chinensis | reverse complement strand
CCCGCTGTTCCGCGTGGTCTGTGTAGGGTTCGCCAGGCGGGCGGTCACCGCAGACGGCTGGGTCGCTCAGCTTGGTGTAGGTGGAGCTGCGGGTGAGGGAGCGGGCAGGAGACCCGCCGGCAGACTCCCCGGTGCCATCTTCCTTGGCCGTGCCATTCTGGGCCACCTCCATGCTGTGCAGCAGCGTCTCCAGCTTCTTGTTCTGGATGTTGATGTCCACGAAGTATTTCTGCAGCCCCTTGTCCTTGTCGATCAGGTTGTTCTTGACCGTGTCGATGACCTGCTTGAGCTGTTTGATCTCCTTGCGGGCCTCCTTCAAGGCCAGCTGGGCCTCCACGCGGTGGCATTCCTCCTCGATCCAGTCCTCCTGCATACGCGACAGCTGCGTCTTCAGGTCATCAATCTCCGTGTCCCTGTGGACAGATGAGACACATGTACTCAGCCTGTCACCACTGCTGAGGACAGAGGGACCCATACTGCTGGGGCTCAGAGCCAGAAACAAAAGGAAAGCCTCCACATCTGGTTTCTCCTCTTTATCCCACAGGGAGCAGCGGATGTGGGCGGAAGAACAGTCCAGGGGGGAGATAGAGGGGCCTCCTCCCCAGAGCGAGAATCTCCCACCCCACGGAGGGGAAAAGTTGATGGCTTTCAGGGTTTAAACTCCTCATCTAGAGAGGAGACTAGACCGTGAAGGGTCTTCATTTAGAAGCACTGTTGCCAGAAAAAAAAAAAAACTAACGAAATTGTAACGTAAAACTACAACTAGACAGAAATCTCTGCTCTACAGAAAGGAATGTCATCTTCTGAAGAAGGCTGTGGCAAGTTTAAATGCATATCTGGCCAGAGATAACCTGGGGAGAGGGTAGGGGGCTGCTTTGTTTTTGCAAGAGAAATGACCCCCTTCAAGGTCAAGGGTCGGGGGATGCTGACAGTCCTGCACTGCCCCTCCAGCAGACGGATGGGAGTGACAGATGAATGAGCAGAGGGTGACAAGAACAGAGCAGCTCTCTTTCAGCCATGCTGGAAGTTTCTTCTTCGGGTCTACTGGACAGCAGAAAGGCTGAAAAGGTGGAAGGGAGAGGGGCAGAGAAAAGGGGCGAAAGCCAGGGGAGCAAGACAGTTGGAAAACTCTTCTCCAGAAATACTCAGGCTTTTCCAAATCACTGAGCCACGGATAAATCCGGGGGGTGGGGGGTGTGTGCAGTGGAGGGAGAAGAGTTAGCAAAATATCCCATCCAGTCTAGAGGTAAAACCAGTGCAAGACTGAGTGGCAAATGACGAAGAGTGGGAAAGGAAGACAGTCGGTCACGGGACTCGAAATCCTGCCCCGGCTACCCGTCCTTCCTCTAGCACGCTTTTTAGTGATTCAGCCCACATGCAAGCCCCTGGGTTCAAGACGGCTTCTGGCCATGTATGCCTCGGTGGGTGGCAGGGCAGGCCATGAGGACTGGGTCTTGAAGGATGAGTTTTCCAAAAAGGAGAGATGGAAAAAAGGGCGTCTCAGGAGGGGGACACCGTGGCGAGAACGTAGAGGTGGCAGAGCATGTGACAATGCTGAGGAGTAAAAGGTAGGCTACTGCAGGAGTGGCAGGTCTGAAACTTATACGTAGAGATCACAGGGGAGGGATGATAAAGAGAGCCAAGCACCGCCCAGAGTCCCACAGGAGAAGCAGGCCGAGAGCACCTGGGGAGTTGAGGTGTGAGCACGCCCTGGTCAGGGCATCCTGCCCAAACTACATGGGGAGGATGGGCTGCACTGGCCTGCAGCATTGGTCAAAGGAAGGAAGCTGGAGATGGGCTATCTACTCTCCGAGGATATTGTGCAAAAGGCCAGGTGGACCCTGCACAGCCCTAGGAAAAGGATAAGAAATACAAATAGAGAACCAGCAGTTAGCGTAATGGCTATGTCGCTGGACTCCCACGTAGTCGACCACAGTTCGAGTCCTGGACCCAGTGGCTTAAACTCATGCCAGGTGCATGTGCGTGCGTGCCCAAGAACCTGAGAGGAGAATGGAGGAGAAGGGATTGCGAGCTGGGAGAGCACTGGACGTGGCACTGGCGTGGCCATTCCCCCTGGGGGGTGATTTCTCACTTTCTGTCTATCTCTGTCTGTCTGGCGAGCGCATGCGCCCTATAGCAAAAACCTGTCCCAAAAAAAAGAAATACAAATAGAAATCCTGGTTCTGCAGACACCAGGGCTCACAGAAACTCCTGCAGTTCTAAACCACAACAAATCCAAACTGGACTGGCTACTTGGCAGACCTCTGATCAAGAAAGATGGATGGGGTCAGCAGGTGGAATAATAGTTAAGGTGCTGGACTCCCACATGGCTGATCATGGTTGGAGTCCTGGACTTGGTGGCTTGAAAATCATGGTGCGTGTGTGTGTGTGTGCGCCCTAAATCCAGGAGGAGAATGGAGGAGATGGGATTGTGGCATGGCCATGCCCCCAGGGGTGATTTCTCACTTTCTCTCTCACTGTCTCTCTCTCTCTGAGTGCACATACTTTATAGCAAAATCCTTTCAAGAAAAAAAAAAAAGATGTGGCCACAGTGTATGACTATTTTTAGCAAATGTCCAAGATAAACAAATACTTAGGACAGAAAGCTGAATGGTTGCCAGGGACAGGGGTGTTGGGAGAGCAATGGGGAGTAGTCGTTGCTAATGGGAACAGGGTTTTTTGGGACCAATAAAGACGCTGGGTTTTTGTTTGTTTGTTGAGAGAGATCTTTGCTATAGGGTACATGAACTTGCCAGAGAGAGAAAGAGAGAAACAGAGACAGAAAGTGAGAAATCCTCCCAGGGGGTATGGCCATGATGCAACCTCTTCTCTCCCTTTCTCCTCTTGGGATTTTGCACACATATGCACACGTGCCCAGCGTGAATTTCAAGCTGCCAGATCCGAGACTCAAACCGCAGTTGACCACGTGGGAGTCTAGCACCTTAACCACTACGCCACCTGCTGTGGCAGTGGTGATAAAAGTTTATGGAATTAGATAGGGGTAGTGGTCACACAATTCTGTGACTATATTCACAATCATCCAATTGTACACCTTCGATAGGTGAATTGCATTGTATGTCAATTACATCTCAAATAAGCAGTCATCGTTCCAAAAGAAAAGAAGAGAAGAAAAAGAGGCAAGATGACACGAGATGCGGTCACGGCGTCTGTTCGGAGCTCCGGCGCCACATCCAGTGCTCGCCCAGCTCACAGCGGCTCCTGTCTGCACAGACAGTCCCGAGGACGGTTAGGATGATGCGCAATCAGCGGGGAGCCTGCGGTGCCGATCACAGAGGTGGAAAGGAGGGACGGTCAGGACTGAGCCCCTTCACGGTCTAACACGTGAACTCAGGTGGGCCTGAGATACTCCTGTGGGACCCCTGGGCTGGCCAGGAACTCAGTGAGGGTTATCAGGATCTTTTTTCTTTTCTTTTCATTTTTTTTAAAGAGAGATTTTTGCTATAGGGGGTGTAAGATCACCAGAGAGACAGAAAATCAGAAATCACCCCCCGCCCCGGCGGGGGATGACCATGCAACAATTCTTTTTTTTTTTTCTTTTGAGAGTTATTTTTCGCTATAGGGCACGTGAGCTCGCCAGATAGAGAGAGACAGAGAGATAGAAAGCGAGAACTCACCCTCTAGGAGGCATGGTCACGCTGCAATCCCTTCTCCTCCATTCTCCTCTCGGGATCTTGGGCACGCACGCACACGCGCCCGGCGTGAGTTTTAAGCCACTGGGTATGGGATGCGAACCGCGGTCGACTACATGGGAGTCCAGCGACATAGCCATTACGTTAACTGCTGGTCCCCCAACAATTCTTTTTCTTCCATTCTCCTCTCAGGATTTTGGGCACACATGCACACACACCCAGCATGAGGTTTTTTGTTTGGTTTTTAAATAATTATTTATTTAATTTTATTATTTATTTATTTATTATTATCCAATTGGACCAGAGAGAGAAGGAAAATGAGAAAGCAAGCCACCAGGTCCAGGACTTGAACCACAATCAGCCATGTGAGAGTACAGGTCTTACAGAGAACTGCTTCCCATGGGGTGGGAGGTGAGTTGGTGAGTGGAGGAGAGCAGCTGCGGCAGGGACACCCTGCAAATGGGCTCTCAGAGGCTTTGCTCCAAAGGAGAGGGCAGGTGGGAGCTGGGAAGCCCCTAGCCACTCTTGCCTCCCAGAAACACCCCAGGGCCCTGCCTTTCTGTATGTGGAGCTGGGGGTGTCCTGGGGGTGTCCCAGGGCTGCCTGGGTCATGTGCTCACCGGTCCTGGAGCCGGTCCTGCGTATCCTTCAGCCGGGCCCTCAGGTGGCGGATGCACACCTCCTTCTGCTGCAGAGGCGTCAGGTACTGCTCCGGGGTGGGGGGCTTGATGCCATGGTTGTCGCTGCACAGTGTGTACTTCATGGAGCGCCTGCAAGGGGGTGCCCGTCACTGGGTGTGAGGAGGAGGTTGGGCAAGACACAAGGGCGGTGTTTCTGGGGATCTAGGTGACACCAGCCTTACCATCCTTGTCCTGGGACCACCAGATGGCACAAGTCAGGCCTCCCACACAGGGCCTGTGTGGGCCAAGAACACCCTGCCTTCTGGAAGGTGGGTGTAGGTAAAGCTCTTCTGCGTGGAAGCCACTGTGCCAGATAGGGAGCTCAGGGCTCCTCTGGCTAGGGGAGGGCATGCGTGGATGCCTGCCACCATGCCAAGCAAGCCTGCAACACCATCTCCACCACTCCTTACTGTGGCCCTGTGAGCAGAGACTATTTAAATCTTCCAGAGGGTACTGCTGGCTTCAGAGTGATTTGCTCTGCCCAGAGCCCCAAAGACAGTGCCAGTGGTGCACCCCAGAACCCAGGCTTCCAGACCCCAAGCCCAGAGAGTGAGTGTGAAGGCTGAAAGCTGGGGTGGGAAATGCAGGCTCCAGGTCTCCCTGCCTGGAGAGGAGAAATATCTCCCAGGGTGGAGGGAGAAGGGAGAAGCTCTTGACCCAGAGCTCAGAGCCCTGACAGCTGGGGAAGGGAGAGCAGACACACGTGTAGGCACAGCCATCTCTGCACACACTCTGACACGCTCGCTCACTCAGGAACGCCAGGTGCGTACTACGTGGACAAGCACTCACTGGGACGTACACTGAGTGAGTGGACTCCCAGTGCGTTGCACGCCCATACATGTGTATACACACCGTGCCCACACGTCCTACCATCTTGCTGCCACACTCACAGGCATTTGCAGGCGTCCATGCACACGTCACACATCCACGCTCTGAGGGCACATGAGCATATGTGGTAACTCCTTTCAGCTCTGGGCGTGGACCTGCATCAGCAGTGCCCCGAGATAGCAACAGGCATTGCTCCCAGCACGGGTGACACTGACGTGGTCTGTGTGCAGCACACCTGGTCCTATCAGTCCACGTGAGGAGGATTTCTAGCAGATGGCAGTCAGGGGCCAGTGGGGGGAAGACAGCGAGGCTTTCACAAGGAAGGAGAGCACCCCCATTCCACAGCAGCTGTGGCTGGCTGCCCTCACTCCCAGCACCCCAGTGTCTGGTGGTTCTGTTCACAGACAAACCCCTTCGAATCTTGGCTTAAGACCTGGGCACACCGTCACACAGCTAGAGACTCAGGCCTTGTTGATTCCTTAGCGGATGGGGACTCCTAGCTCTACGGAGGGGGACAGATACTTCACAGGCCTGGAAAGACGCCCTAGTGAGACCTGTTGACTAAAGCAGCCACGCAGGAGGCAGTTTTAAGTTTTGCAGGCCCAGCCTCGTGAAATGAACGGCAGTGCTAGAGGCCACGTGGCCCACTGCAGGTTCTGAATCCCAGGTTGCTTGGAAACACACCAGGCCTGCACTCAGCCACCCACAGTCATGGGTGAGAGCCAGGAAGAGGGGATCACGGTGTGACAAGACCCTATTGAGGGTACCCTGCTCTCTGTGTATCTGTTTTCTGTCTTGTGTACACATGGGCACTCTCTACCATAAATAAAAGAATCAAAGTTTAAAAAAATGTCTTGTGGAAGTTGTCTAATGTCTAACGAGGAGAGTACAATGTTTGTAAACGCTAAACCGTGGACGAGAAGGTGCGATGGAGATGGAAAGGAGAAGTGGTTCTCTTCTGTGGACCCCCTCCTGGTCCTCAGGGGATCTCCAGCCGAGCACAGTGCAGGCTCGTTTTCTGCCTGGCAAGGGCCCAGGCAAGGTGTAGGTTGGGAGTTTGGGGTTCCAACTCCCCCTGGAGTAAGAAATCTCTTTCCAAAAGAGGAGCAAGCCACACACATCACCCCAAAGCCCCATGCTAGCCCTGTAGTCCCTCTACCCTGCAAGGACTCTGGCTGGAGGGACATGGGTCTGTGATAAGTAAGCGGAGGTCTTCCCCTGTGTCCGGGGGTGGGGAAGGTGTTGGTAGTACAGGAGAAACCCTGGTTCCTAAACTAGTAGGAATGGAGGATTAGAGAGGGAGGAACTATTTTAACTTTTTCCATATGCTTTCGTGAGTATTTTTCCCAGTCTAACATTTAGCACGCATACATTGTTAGTCACTAACTCTATCTTTGTAAAATATAGACACGTATACGCACACACACACACACACACACACACGCATGCACAGATCGTTTGAATCTGAGAAGAACATTATGCTATTACGCATGTCTCTCGGCTACTCATGCCTGCAAAGCCCTGAGACCCCGCCATTCACCTAGGGGCAGCGAAAGCTCATGGAAGGCCAGGAGACCCTTCCACGGAAGCGGTTCTCAGACTCAGGGCTAGGACTTGTCCCCACAGCTGTAGTTAGATGTGATACAAAAATCTGTCCTGAAGAAAAAAGTACCAGAACTACTAATTCTATACTTTCCAATAACAGACACAGGGTCACGCATCACCCTGTGGACTCCCTGGCCCTGGGGTGGGGTTATGGCCAGGATGTGGGGTCCTTGGGTCTGCACACGTGTGTCATCCTTCATGTATGTTATGGTGGAAAACTCAGCGCCGTTGGGTCAGCGACTTCAGCCCACAGATGATATCCCCTATGTGAGAAGGGACAACACGTGCCCTCCCAGGAGGCACTCTGGCCGTGGGAGCTGCAGGCCAGACCTCGCTGGACTCACTTGTCCATGACCCTCAGGTCAGACTGAGGTCTAGTCACGGCAGTTCCCCATTATCAGTCGCCTGGTGTGCAGGCAGCGCTCAGAGCGCAACCCACTGAAGCCTCCGGGTTGTTAGCTCCTCCTTAGCGGATGGGGACTCCTAGCTCTACGGAGGGGGACAGATACTTCACAGGCCTGGAAAGACGC
This sequence comes from Tupaia belangeri chinensis, assembly GCF_000334495.1. Taxonomy (NCBI): domain Eukaryota; kingdom Metazoa; phylum Chordata; class Mammalia; order Scandentia; family Tupaiidae; genus Tupaia; species Tupaia belangeri. Next base: position 665,337 of record NW_006199965.1, on the reverse strand, counting down.
CCTAGTGAGACCTGTTGACTAAAGCAGCCACGCAGGAGGCAGTTTTAAGTTTTGCAGGCCCAGCCTCGTGAAATGAACGGCAGTGCTAGAGGCCACGTGGCCCACTGCAGGTTCTGAATCCCAGGTTGCTTGGAAACACACCAGGCCTGCACTCAGCCACCCACAGTCATGGGTGAGAGCCAGGAAGAGGGGATCACGGTGTGACAAGACCCTATTGAGGGTACCCTGCTCTCTGTGTATCTGTTTTCTGTCTTGTGTACACATGGGCACTCTCTACCATAAATAAAAGAATCAAAGTTTAAAAAAATGTCTTGTGGAAGTTGTCTAATGTCTAACGAGGAGAGTACAATGTTTGTAAACGCTAAACCGTGGACGAGAAGGTGCGATGGAGATGGAAAGGAGAAGTGGTTCTCTTCTGTGGACCCCCTCCTGGTCCTCAGGGGATCTCCAGCCGAGCACAGTGCAGGCTCGTTTTCTGCCTGGCAAGGGCCCAGGCAAGGTGTAGGTTGGGAGTTTGGGGTTCCAACTCCCCCTGGAGTAAGAAATCTCTTTCCAAAAGAGGAGCAAGCCACACACATCACCCCAAAGCCCCATGCTAGCCCTGTAGTCCCTCTACCCTGCAAGGACTCTGGCTGGAGGGACATGGGTCTGTGATAAGTAAGCGGAGGTCTTCCCCTGTGTCCGGGGGTGGGGAAGGTGTTGGTAGTACAGGAGAAACCCTGGTTCCTAAACTAGTAGGAATGGAGGATTAGAGAGGGAGGAACTATTTTAACTTTTTCCATATGCTTTCGTGAGTATTTTTCCCAGTCTAACATTTAGCACGCATACATTGTTAGTCACTAACTCTATCTTTGTAAAATATAGACACGTATACGCACACACACACACACACACACACACGCATGCACAGATCGTTTGAATCTGAGAAGAACATTATGCTATTACGCATGTCTCTCGGCTACTCATGCCTGCAAAGCCCTGAGACCCCGCCATTCACCTAGGGGCAGCGAAAGCTCATGGAAGGCCAGGAGACCCTTCCACGGAAGCGGTTCTCAGACTCAGGGCTAGGACTTGTCCCCACAGCTGTAGTTAGATGTGATACAAAAATCTGTCCTGAAGAAAAAAGTACCAGAACTACTAATTCTATACTTTCCAATAACAGACACAGGGTCACGCATCACCCTGTGGACTCCCTGGCCCTGGGGTGGGGTTATGGCCAGGATGTGGGGTCCTTGGGTCTGCACACGTGTGTCATCCTTCATGTATGTTATGGTGGAAAACTCAGCGCCGTTGGGTCAGCGACTTCAGCCCACAGATGATATCCCCTATGTGAGAAGGGACAACACGTGCCCTCCCAGGAGGCACTCTGGCCGTGGGAGCTGCAGGCCAGACCTCGCTGGACTCACTTGTCCATGACCCTCAGGTCAGACTGAGGTCTAGTCACGGCAGTTCCCCATTATCAGTCGCCTGGTGTGCAGGCAGCGCTCAGAGCGCAACCCACTGAAGCCTCCGGGTTGTTAGCTCCGCGTTACAGATGAGGAGACGAAGGTTGAAAGACAGAACACACCTGAATCCAAAGCCCGTGTGGGCCCACCACACTCCCTGGCCTCCCTCTGCATTTCAGCACTGCGGCACAGGACGAGGAGCAGCCCTTATGACTCTGACTGTCTGGCCCTCAGGAGCCACAGGGCTCCTTTCCTGCCTCTCCAGCCCGATCCTGCTTTCCCAGGCTCCACCTTACCTGAGCCCACAACTGGGCACACGCCGCATTTACAAAGGCTGCACCTTCCAAGCCAACTCCACCCCGGCCACTGTCAGAGTGGCCCTGAGAGGGTGTTGGAGGACACTGCTAGCTGCTCCCAACATCCATCTTGCCTTTCTCTTGAGAGAACCCCCACATCGTTTGGGGCACCACTGTGCTGGGCAACACAACCTCTGCACTCATTGCTCCTAGTTGCATGGGTTACTTCCAGCCAGTGAGGCATGCGCAGAGTTTCCTGGGGAAGGTGTCCAGCCTCAGAAAAAATAAGTCTTGATGAAGGGGCAGAATGGGCTGGTTGTTTCTACCTTCTTCCTTCATGGATGGCTGACCTGATGCTTAGAGGTGCAAGAGCCATCTTGGGGTGACTGGCACATCCTTTAGCATATCGAGGCTGCTGGGATGGGAAGGGATGGGGCCTCTGATGCGTCAGAGGACGGCCTGCTCATGACTCCTCCTTCTGAAAGCACCACTCCCGCTTTGAGCAGCTGTATTTGGTTACATGCACCTGGGGATGATCAGACCCATCTGACAGCCAGGACCTGGGGCTTAGGGAGAAGTGACCTGCCCAAGGTCATACAGCCGGCAAAGGTGCTGGAATCGAGGGTGGCCACCATGCTACTCCCCGGACCTGGGCATCCTGGTTCCCAGGCAGCCGGGCTTATTACCTCGGGGTGGGGCTGCTGTCGCTGCCTTTGCAGGAGCCCGAGTTGCTGCTGCTGCTGAGGGAAGAGGTGCCGTAGGCATCCCGCACGCTCACGGGTGGAGAGGTGCGCCTGGAGGCAGGAAGAAGAGGCAGGTGCTCGTTCTGGCTGGTGGGCAGCTGCGGACACTGGGCGAACACTGCCAGGCCGCTGCGGCCCAAAGGGCCCCCACTTCGGGGTCACCGCCGGGGAGAGAAGCAGCAGGAAGGGGATGCACAGACAGGGGTGACAGAACAGACAGTGCAAATCAAGATGGAAAACCAGAAGGAGGCTGGTCTCCCTGGCTCCCAGGGAAAGATGGAGGTGGGGCAGGGCTGTGAGCAAGGGTCCTCAGCTTCCGGGGTTCCCTAAGCCCAGGGGCAGAGACCACTGCATGGACCGAGATGGGGGTGGTGAAGAAGCATGGGGCAGAACAGAGTGGAGACAGAGTGGGGGCCCCAGGGTGGAATCGAGGGAAACCAGTGGGTCTGAGAGGATGATTGCCCAACCGCCCTCCGTAATGGCAAGCATGGGCCATGACAGTGGTGAGGCCAGTCCTGGGGGGAATCAGGTGGTTTAAGCGTCAGAGAACTTTCACATCTGCCGTATCATTTAAGCCCTTAGACAGTCCTGGGAGGTGGCCAGGGTCAGCAAGCCCAATTTGAAGGTGAGAAACTGGGGAGACCACTTGCACAAAGACACAGTGTTAAGTCCGTGGCAAGTGGAGACCGACTCTCCCGCCCTCTTCCCACCCTGTGCTCCGAGGCCAAGCTCCCGGGCAAGGTAGAGACTCACCTGCGGGATCCGGCAGAGGTCCGTCTGCTCCCCGGCAGGGACATGGCCATGAGGCTGCGAGTCCGGGTGAGGGGTGGGATGGGCGGTGTCCCCGGGGCTGAGGAGAGAGGGCGAGTTGGGGGTGCCGCGGGGAGGGCCGGGCCAGGCCACGTCATCCTCTCGCTGGGGCCGCTGCCCGGCATGGCTTCTCCTCTCACCCTCCAACAGGACACCCCAGGACCAAGTGAGGGCCTCGTAGGCCAAGCTGCCTCCACCCACGAGTTGAATGGGGCTGCTGCTCAGCTCCTGCCACCAGCTTAAGATCACAATCCTCAGAGCCTCAGGGGTTGCTAGAAGTCATCAGTCCAACCCCGTGTTCTCCAGATGAACGAACGTGCCCAGAGAGTGAAGGCCTGGCCTGAGGTCACAGGGTAGAGGAGCAGGGCTTCCTCCCCCTGGCCCAGCACTGAGTCATCTACCCTACGTGCCAGGCCTGTTCTGCTCAGGTGCCTGACACACAGACCCCACCCGCCTCGCAGTTCAGTCCTCCCTCTTTGGCAGGGGTTGCAGGCTGGAGGACTCCCGGAGCAGAACCAGGAACCCCAAATGAGGCTGGGCTGGTCCCGCCGACCATCACCTTCCCAGTTGGCTCGTAGTTCGGGGCTTCCTGTCTACAGGGGAGACAAGACAGACCAACATACCAGCACACGTGTAGAAAGACACATGATACATGTGAACACGAAAAAGGTACCACATCCCTGCCATTCCAGCATGCCACACATGCGTCGGGTATACAAGCAGCCTGCCCTGATGCAGGCCATGCAGCCGGGCCCCCACCCATGCCACACACAGCCATGCCCACGGCCAGCGTGCAAATGCACAGGCTGACGTAGACACGTACCAGGCACCATGGCACAGGCTCAAAGCAGATGAGGATGGGGTGGATGGGAGCGGAAGCCCTCAGTGGTGTGTACTCTGGAACCCGGGAGGATGTATTCACACCTGCAGAGACCCATCACGGGCCCTCTTGCAAAGTGGTGGGTGGACTCCGGCCCTCTGATGACTGCCCAGGAGTCCTTATGCCTCTTTCCTGGGATGGGGACTTGGCCTACGGGGGCTAAGGAGAGGAGGGGCCCCATGCTGGGCTGGGCTCGGGCTGTTGTGGGGTGGAGTGCCACACTGGGCTGATGCCTGCCACTCCTAAAATCCAGGTGGAGGGGCCTATGCTCTTGGCTGCCAACGTGCCGGCCCTGTGCCAGCTCCAGGGACCCCAGCCTCCTCCTTTCATGCTCAGAACAGAGATTGAGGAGACTGGGCTGAGGACACTGTGGGCCTAGACCTCCCCCCCATGCTGGGAGAGAAGCGTTCTGCGAGCCCCTCACCGCACCAGACCAGCCAAGCATGTTACGTACATTACGCCATTGACTCCTCCCAACAACCCTATAAGGAAGCGCTGTGATTAGTCCCCGTTTAAAGATGAGGAATCCAAGCCCCCGAGAGCACAGCTAAGGGATGTGCCCAAGTCACACCCCCAGTGGGTGGTTGACCAGCATCTGAACCAGGTCAGCGTCAGATGCAGAGGGGCTGGATCTCAAACCCTGGAGTCCCTGGCTCAGAAACTACCTCTTCCTGTGTCAGGGCCTCCCAGGAGTCTGGTCACTCTGGCCAGCAGTGGGATACCCTCCTGAGCAGACAAAGGCACTGCTCAGATGGCCTGCTTCCTGGCTGTGACACAGAACACGGCCTGTTCCCCTGGAAGGCCTGGACACAGTCCACTTTGTCTGTCGGAGGTGTCAGATGCCAGGTGACGGACTGCAGGGACCGCCGACACCACACCGTCACCTGAGCTGCTCACACAGCCTGGCAAGTCTTCCCACCCAGCATGCCTCACTCCCTAGGCAGGGCCTCCTGGAGTCCTAAGGCCACCGCAGAGTAGTAGCTGTGGGATGAGGGTGATGTGGGGGTAGGGGACTGCAGTGAACCTTCATGCTTTCAGCATAACCACAGATGGTTCCTAGCTTCCTGGGCCCAGGAGGACTTGACCAGGAGCAGCTGGGGGGGATAGCCTATTTTCATGGATGGGCAAGGGCTTCAGGGTCACCTGCCATTAATCGACTCCTTCTATGGTCAGGTGACCCTCAGTGCTTGTGTGTACCTTGGCCATTACTTCAAACAATAGTCCTTAGAGCCAGGTCTCGGGACAACCCTCGGGCCCAGGCCATAGCTGCAGGGCTGACAGCTCTGGCCTCTCGGCTGAGCTCACCCCGGGGGCGGCGGGGGGGGATAGCCTTTTTTCATGGAGGGGCAAGGGCCTCGGGGTCCCCTGCCATTAATCGACTCCTTCTATGGTCAGGTGACCCTCAGTGCTTGTGTGTACCTTGGCCATTACTTCAAACAATAGTCCTTAGAGCCAGGTCTCGGGACAACCCTCGGGCCCAGGCCATAGCTGCAGGGCTGACAGCTCTGGCCTCTCGGCTGAGCTCACCTGGCTTCACTATCCCATCATACCCTTTCTCTCTGGCTTTTGGGATAATGCAAAGAGGAAGCCGTGCCCTCAGGACTCAGCAGAGGCAGGCCTCATATCCAGGCATGGCCTTTCTGCCTCCAGCCAGCGTGGGTGAGCATTGCTAAGAAGCCAGGGAAGTCCAGGTGGAGCCCTGGGCCCAGGTCCTGGGAGGCAGGCAAGACGCCTGATTAGCCTCCAAGCTGCGTGCGGCCTGGGTACAATGAGGGCTTTGTCCCGGGTGTCCCTACTACTACCTTGCTTGGCAACCTCACACCTCCCTCCTCTTGCACTCCTTCTTTCCTCCCTGGTCCGGGGGTGGGAAGCGGGTGGCATTTGTACCTGGATGCAGCTGACAGTCTCCAAGGAGGCCGGAGCCAGCCATTCATCTGGGACGGAGGTGGAAGTGGCATTTCCCCTGCTGGGATGGGACCTCACAGGCAGGGGCCCTCGCGGGAGGGCAGAAGCCACTGGGCTGATAGGAAGCCACCTCTCCTGGGTCCTGCTTAGAAGCCTCAGTAAGTCCTAAGCCTAGGACTCCAGGCCTACGCTTGCTCAGGTCCTCCCTCTCCTCTAGGCCCCAGAGAGGGGGCAGGTTGTCATGGTGTTTGTCACCATGCCACCTGCTCAGCCTGGAGTCCCGCAGGCCTGTCCCCAGGCGGCCAGAGGCTGCCACTTGGAAGGGAAGGTAGAGAGAAAACTCTGAGTCATGGGGAGCTGGGCTACTGGTCTCTTCTCACTTAATCCCGGAGTAAACAGGATCCCTCCGCCCTTCGGCCTTCTTCCAGCCTCCCTCCAGCTCCCATCCGGCCCACAACACAGCAACCCCTTCGAATGGCCCCATGTGCCCGGTGTCTCCTGTGGGCCTAGGCTAGCAGTCAGGGGTATGGTACATCCAGGAAACAGAAACCTGAAGGTAACATAGTTGAACACATCTGGGTTCAAATCCCAGCATTACAGCTCTCTCCAGCTGTACGCCTCAGGCAAGAGCCTTAGCATCTGCATCTGAAAGTGGGCTTCACTCGATGCACCCCTGGGCCAGGGCCCACCATGCAGAGAACACTCACAACTGGGACAGCCAGTATTCCGGAAATAGATCCCTACAACGTGGCGTGAGTCTCTAAACAAAAACTCGCCCAAGGCATAATGGTGGCTTCAGGAGGGTCAGGGAGAGCTTCTCCAGATAAGAAATTTAAACTGATTTTTGAAGGATACATAGGAGTTCACCAAGCAGAGAGAATAAGTGGGAGGGAAGGAGAAACCTGGACAAAAGCAGTGAGTTACTGGACAGCGGGGCTGCTCAGGCACTAGGGTGCCCTGCAGGGAGGAGGCTGAGGAGAAGGTGTGGTCAGGCCACACTGAGTCCCTTGCAAAAGGGAGGAGCACGCTCAGATTTGCATTTTAGAAAGTCAGAAAGTCCCTGGGCAGGGAGCCTTTGTGGAGTCCAGTTGCAATGGGACAAGACTAGAGGGAGGGAGGCCAGCTAGGAGGGTTCTGAAAACTCCCGGGGAGAAACAGGAGGATTCGAATCAGGGCAGCAGCAGGAGCAATGCAAAAGAGGGCCTGGATCCTGCTCAAAAATAAAAATTAGGACAAAATTCTTGATCCTGCTATTTAAGGCCCTCCTGTCTACGCCCTTCCAACGGACTCTCTGCTGACCTACAGTCACTCCCACACAGGTCTCTGCACGGGGCGTTTGTACAGCCTGCGGTATACCTACCTGCCCGGTCCTCAGGAGTGTCATACCCCTTCTGCAAGCTCTACCCTGCAGCCTTTCCTCCTCCCCAGACTTGCCCCATCCATTGCTTATGGTCTGACCACTTAGCATGCCATGCCTGTGTGAACTCAGAGATCACCACCCCTGGGAAGTTCATAAAAACAGACACAAGCAACACACGACTGTTAGGAACACAATGGTGTAAAGACTTGATAACTAGCAGGTGGCATGGTGGTTAAGGCACTGGACACTCTCATGTGACTGACCATGGTTTGACCTGGACCTAGTGGCTTGCCTTTTCACTTTCTCTCTTTCTCTATTTCTCTCTGTATCTCTCCCTGGTCAAATTAAAATAAATAAATGAATAAATAAAAATTAAAATAAGTAATTCTTAAAAAAAAAAAAAGAGAGAGATTTGATAGACTCAAGTTAGACTAGAAGGTTTCTTTCTTTTTTTAAACATGCGTTTTAATAGCTGGAGGGCGAGGTATGCTAGCCAGAGAGAAAGCACCTTCCACTGGGCATGGTCAGGCTGCAATCCCTTCCCTTCCACTTTTCCATCCTTTTGAGATTTGGGGCATACACGTACAAATGCCCAGCATGTTTTTCAAGCTGCTAGAGCCAGTGGGATTTCAATCATGGTCAGCCATGTGGGATCCTACTCCTTTAACCACTAGGCTATGGAGCCGCCTCTAGATTAGATAGTTTCTAAGATACTTCTGAAACAGTTTCTGATTCTAGGCAAGTTCATGAAAAGATACCTTGTGCCCTTTCATTACTAGGAGTCCTGAGGCTCAGTTTCCACATTTGTAAAATGAGGAAGCTGCATTCTCCCAAGGGAAATGATGGTGGTTGATTCAATCAATCAAGACATGGGGGAGCAATCAGGTGCTCGGGTTAGTCTAATATTCTCACTAAGCAAAAGTTCCTGTATGTTCTACAAACGATCTCTTTTCAAGGGATTAGCCATCAATGCCAGAAGAAAGCTATCCGAAACTCCAAGGGAACAGAACAATCTGTGTCTGATGACTCAAGTCACTGACAGCTGTGGAAGGCAGAGCACTGCGGCCCGCGGCACAGACTTGGAAGGAATCCTCGCTCCGCCAAGGCAACACCAGAACACAGAACACACTGCCCATCAAACAGCAGGGTGCCTGGCACTCTTCGAATGCTAATGCAAAGGAAAGCGGGCAGGGAGGAGGCTGGGAGGGTTCCAGCAGCCACACTCCAGACCTCTGAGGATCAGTGTTGCCAGGGATCTTTGGCTGGGGAGCTCAGTAAACCTTTCACTGACCCAATGGCCTCACCAGCCACCAGACCCCTCTGCCCTTCCACACTGCCAGTAAAACCCAGGACCTCCCCAGCTGGACTCAGGAAAAAGCTGGGGTGGCAGCTGGCTTCGTGTTGCCTGCCCAATCTGCCCTCAGAGATGGAACCACAGACAGGAAGCCAATGAGCTCCTTCTTCTCACTGTGGCAACCCCAACACGGCAGCAGGCAGACCCACAACTTGGCAGAATGCTGGAAGGGGTTCCCAAGGCAACCAGGGTGGATTGGGAGAAGAGGCGGTGGCTACACAGCAAGTCTCTTATGATCAGACTCAGATCCAGAGCTTGGAGAACTTGGTCTTTAAACCACCAAGACTCCCTAAGTGGCGGTGGTGGTGGTGGTGGGGGGCACTCATGCCTCCTCCTTCCCCATTTCACTTGGAAAGGCCTTGCTTGGGTCTGTTCTACATATGAGAGATCTGAAGTTAAACTTCTGCTTTTATTTTACTTTATTTTTTTTACTTGCCAGAGGGCATGTGCAGTTGCTAAAGTGAGACAGACAGAGAGGGAAGGAGAAATAGGAAGAAGGCACCCCTGGTCACACCATAATCCCTTTTCCTCCAGTTCCTCATCCTGTCGGAATTCTGGGCACACATGCTCATGTGACTGGCATGTTTTTCATGCTGCTGGGGTTGGATTCAAACACGGTTGACCGCGTAGTGTCTATAATAGCTCCCTTAACCACTACGCTACAGGGCTGGCCCGAGATTACTTTTTTTTGGTAAAGTTTTTTGCTCTAAGGCACCTATGATTACCAGAGAGACAGAAATCCAGAAATCAACCCCCGAGGGGAAGGCCACACCACAATCCCTTCTCTTCTATTCTCCTCTCGGTTTTGCAGGACCAGCAGTAGATGGTGTAATGATTACATCACTGGACTCCCATGTAGCTGATCACAGTTCAAGTGCCCAATGCAGCGACTTAAAACTCACCCTGGGTGCATGTGTGTGCATGCCCAAAATCCTGAGAGAGTGGAGGAAAAAGGATTGCAGCACGGCCATCATTGCTGGGGGCGGGGGGGGTTGATTTCTTGATTTATGTCTCTGTCTCTCACTGGCTAGTGCACGCACCCTACAACAAAAAATCTCTCTCTAAAAATAAAAAGTTTTGCAAGCTAAGAACCTATGTAATATACATGTTCCACAATGAAATGCTACTTTAGAGTCACTGGAATGACTATGAGAAAAAAAGACCATATCACGTGTCGTGAAGGACATAGAGAAACTACAACTCTTGTGCATGGCCGGAGGCAATAAAAAATGGTGAAACTGCTGTGGAAAACAGTTCGGCGGTGCCTCAAAAAGTCCATCGGAATTACTGTATAAATAGTTACTCTACTAGGCATAGAACCCAAAGAATAGAAAATGGGTGTTCAAACAAAAACATGGATGGGGAAAATCATAGCTATTCTCAATAGCAAAGAAGTGGAAACAACCTACATGTCCCTCCACAGATAAACAGGTAAACAAATGTATATCTATGTAATGGAGCATTATATAGTCATAAAAAATCAGGGAGAGACTGATGTGAGTAATCTTCAAAAAGCTCATGGAAAATGCATATTATAAAAAACTATAGGGGCCAGCTGGTGGCATGGAGGTTAAGGTGACTGGATCCCACATGGCCAACTGTGAGGGTTAAGTGGCTAGAAAAACACACAGGACAAAAGTTCATGTGTGCTCAAAATCCTTTTTTTTTTTTTTTTGGAAAGATTTTTCCTATAGGGCACATGCACTTGCCAGAAAGACCGAAAGAGACAGAAAGAGAGAAATCACCCCGTCCCCACACCTCCCCCCGGAATCATGGCCATGTCACAATCCCTTTTCCTCCATTCTCCTCTTGGGATCTTGGACATGCACATACACGCGCCTGGCATGAGTTTAAGCCACCGGGTCCAGGACTTGAACCGTGGTCGACTACATGGGAGTCCAGCGACATAGCTATTACTCTAACTGCTGGTCCCCATGTGTGCTCAAAATCCTGAGAGGAGAATGGATGAGAGGGATTGCAATGTAGCCACTCCCTTAGGGAGTGATTTCTCACTTTCCCTTTCTCTCTTCTGTCTCTCTCTGGAGAGTGCACGTACCCTACAGCAAACGAAAAAACAAACTACATATGAACTTCAAAATTTTGGCACCAAAATAAACTTGTACTTTAATTCCATTTTCTATGACCTTTTCAATGTCCTCATGTGTATGCTACAATATGGGTAAAGCCTGAAAACATTATACTAAGTGAAAAAAGCCAGACACAAGAGACCACATGTTCTGTGGTTCCTACTATGAAATGACTAGACTCGGCAAATCCATATAGACAGGAAGCAGATTCACAATAGCCAACGGATGGAGGAGGAGGAACAGGGAAACACTGCTAGTGGGAATAGGGTTTCTTTTTGGGGATGAAGAAAAGGTTTTGGAATTAGATGGTAGTGACACAATTTTGTGAATGTACTAAAAAGTGCTGAATCATACATTTTAAATAGGTAAGTTTTACGGTATGTGAAATTTATCTCAAACATCCATATAACATTTTTTTAGAGGTTTTTCCATGGGGCATGTGTATTCGGTAGAGAGAGACAGTTAAAGGGAAAATTAGAAATCACCCCCCAGGGGAGATGGCCACGCTGCAATCTCTTCTCCTCCTGGGATTTTGAGCATGCGCGCACACACACCCAGCATGATTTTCAAGCTGCCAGGTCTAGGACGTAAACTTCAATTGGCCACGTGCGAGTCCAACACCTTAACCACTATACTACCTGCTGGCCCCATAACACAGATTTTCCACAAACTGTGGTAAATGGACAGGCACGGTAGAGAAATGGGGAGGGAAATACCCACAGCGGCTCAGCACGTTACAACAGGACAAGAACTAGAACCAGGCTCCTCCCTGGAACTGACTTCAGGCAGCCAGGCCCACAGTGCTGCCCTGGTGCTCTGACTCATGGCCTGCAGGGTGCTGAGGCTGTCCCTACTGAAGTTCTCACACACCCACACCCCACTGCATCCTTGCAAGTCCCTGTAGAGGGAGGAACTTGTAAGTCTTGTCACTCAGAGACAATCCCACCTGACACATGGGAACCCTGAAGCCTCAGGGGTTACAGAAATCACCCAGGGTTCACTTTGGACTTCTAGGTTGTAGGTGCCTGTGCTTCTACTGCATAACAAGGTCTCATACATAAGAGACCAGGCCAGCTGCCATTAAGCATCATAAGAGGAAAACTAGGGCCGGCCCCATAGAGCAGTGGTTAAGGGCTGCACAGAGGAAGCCGGATTCCACATGGCTGGCCAGGGTTTGCGTCCTGACCCGCAAATCCATATAGACAGGAAGCAGATTCACAATAGCCAACGGATGGAGGAGGAGGAACAGGGAAACACTGCTAGTGGGAATAGGGTTTCTTTTTGGGGATGAAGAAAAGGTTTTGGAATTAGATGGTAGTGACACAATTTTGTGAATGTACTAAAAAGTGCTGAATCATACATTTTAAATAGGTAAGTTTTACGGTATGTGAAATTTATCTCAAACATCCATATAACATTTTTTTAGAGGTTTTTCCATGGGGCATGTGTATTCGGTAGAGAGAGACAGTTAAAGGGAAAATTAGAAATCACCCCCCAGGGGAGATGGCCACGCTGCAATCTCTTCTCCTCCTGGGATTTTGAGCATGCGCGCACACACACCCAGCATGATTTTCAAGCTGCCAGGTCTAGGACGTAAACTTCAATTGGCCACGTGCGAGTCCAACACCTTAACCACTATACTACCTGCTGGCCCCATAACACAGATTTTCCACAAACTGTGGTAAATGGACAGGCACGGTAGAGAAATGGGGAGGGAAATACCCACAGCGGCTCAGCACGTTACAACAGGACAAGAACTAGAACCAGGCTCCTCCCTGGAACTGACTTCAGGCAGCCAGGCCCACAGTGCTGCCCTGGTGCTCTGACTCATGGCCTGCAGGGTGCTGAGGCTGTCCCTACTGAAGTTCTCACACACCCACACCCCACTGCATCCTTGCAAGTCCCTGTAGAGGGAGGAACTTGTAAGTCTTGTCACTCAGAGACAATCCCACCTGACACATGGGAACCCTGAAGCCTCAGGGGTTACAGAAATCACCCAGGGTTCACTTTGGACTTCTAGGTTGTAGGTGCCTGTGCTTCTACTGCATAACAAGGTCTCATACATAAGAGACCAGGCCAGCTGCCATTAAGCATCATAAGAGGAAAACTAGGGCCGGCCCCATAGAGCAGTGGTTAAGGGCTGCACAGAGGAAGCCGGATTCCACATGGCTGGCCAGGGTTTGCGTCCTGACCCCCAGCATCTTGAAAAACACACCAGGTATGTGCATGCGTGTCTAGAATCCTGATAAGGATGGAGACTGGAAGAGAAAGGATTGCGGAATGACCAGGCCCCATGGAGGGATGTGTGCTCCCTCTCTCCCCCTCTCTCTCTTTTGTGTGTATGCATACACGTAAAAAGAAAGAAAGAAAGAAAGAAAGAAAGAAAGAAAGAAAGAAAGAAAGAAAGAAAGAAAGAAAGAAAGAAAAGAGAAAAGAAAAGAAAAGAAAAGAAAAGAAAAGAAAAGAAAAGAAAAGAAAAGAAAAGAAAAGAAAAGAAAAGAAAAGAAAAGAAAAGAAAAGAAAAGAAAAGAAAAGAAAAGAAAAGAAAAGAAAAGAAAAGAAAAGAAAAGAAAAGAAAAAAAACAAAAGAAAAACTGCTTTTCTAAGAGACTCTAAGATAGCACAGAGTAGTTGAAGGGAGTCCGTCCCTGCGCTCTGGGCTTCTCGTGCTTCCAGAAAAGCAGGACCCCCCAGAGTTGTTTGCACAAAAGCCTCCACATGCCTTCTCACTGACCAGCTTGGCTGTCCCTGTTCCTCCAAGGAGCCTCGCCCAGAGCCACTGCTCTCTCCTCAACATCTGCGGTATCCTGCCCCACAGGCCATGTGCTACTCAAGCCCCCCACTGAGAGCCCCTCAGCACCTCTCAAGGACCTTGGGCTGTTGACCTTGCTGAGGCTCAGCCACCTCCTGCATCCAGTGGAAGCTACTCCTGG
>NW_006199965.1:627057-650954 GCF_000334495.1 Tupaia belangeri chinensis | reverse complement strand
AGAAAGAAAAGAGAAAAGAAAAGAAAAGAAAAGAAAAGAAAAGAAAAGAAAAGAAAAGAAAAGAAAAGAAAAGAAAAGAAAAGAAAAGAAAAGAAAAGAAAAGAAAAGAAAAGAAAAGAAAAGAAAAGAAAAGAAAAGAAAAGAAAAGAAAAGAAAAGAAAAGAAAAGAAAAGAAAAGAAAAGAAAAGAAAAGAAAAGAAAAGAAAAGAAAAGAAAAAAAACAAAAGAAAAACTGCTTTTCTAAGAGACTCTAAGATAGCACAGAGTAGTTGAAGGGAGTCCGTCCCTGCGCTCTGGGCTTCTCGTGCTTCCAGAAAAGCAGGACCCCCCAGAGTTGTTTGCACAAAAGCCTCCACATGCCTTCTCACTGACCAGCTTGGCTGTCCCTGTTCCTCCAAGGAGCCTCGCCCAGAGCCACTGCTCTCTCCTCAACATCTGCGGTATCCTGCCCCACAGGCCATGTGCTACTCAAGCCCCCCACTGAGAGCCCCTCAGCACCTCTCAAGGACCTTGGGCTGTTGACCTTGCTGAGGCTCAGCCACCTCCTGCATCCAGTGGAAGCTACTCCTGGCCCGGCCTGTCTCTTCAGGCCCCAGCCAGGGTGATAGGTGAATGGGGATGGGGGAGCCCGTGGGAAACTAGGGGCCTAGACATTTCTTGCTAATTCCTTCTACAACTTTGAAAAGGATTTCTCTTTTCCCTTCTTCAGGGATAACTTGCTTTTTCGTCTCCTGGGAAGGCCCAAGGGTAGCTCTGAAATGACTGGCAACCTCTGCCAAGCCAGCTGTCCCAGCAGGGCTCTCCAGGCAGGCCTCCTAGACAGGGAGGGGGCTGCAGGACACACCGGTTCCCGCCCTCCACCACCCAGCTGCTCCCGACTGCCTTCTGTGGACACCCATGGCGAGGTGTGAGGAATAGAGGGGCCACCGCATCAGTCCCAGCTTGGCAGCGGCCTGGCAAGTGGCTCCCGGCAGATGGCGGCCCTTCAGCAACCTGGGCTGCAGCATATGCCTCCCGGGCTCTGGACTGATAAAGCTGTCAAGCCTCCCGGGCTCCCCTCCCGACCCTCTTCCTGAGGTTCAAAGTGCCATCCACGGGGAAGATGGGGAACCCCCATCTGCGGCGGAAACTTTAGAAAAGCAAAACTTGAAAAAAGAGAGAGAGAGGGAAACCTGTAACTCTACCAAACAACAGAACTTCAGGCCACTGCCTCTTCCTGTCATTTACCCCAGGTACCAGCGGGTTGAGACACTCAGAATCCTAGAGTGGAAACGGAGCTCGGGAAGCCCATCATTTTACACAGAGAGAATCGGAAACCAGGCAGAGCACGCGAGGAGCCTACCGCTGCCCAGCAAGCGAGGCAGAGCCTGACCCTGGAGATGGGTGCCTACCCTGCAGCCCTCTTCCTTCGCCCTCATTTTACATTCAGGCAAAAGTTCAATCAAGTAGGAATAAAGGGTGGCTTTTCCAGCAGAGAAGGCAAGCCTAGGGCTAAGACAGGAGCAACTGGCAACTATAAGGCAGCTCACCGATGGCATGCAGTACAATATGCACCGAAACCCAACCCCAGGGCAGAAGAGACTCTCAGGGCTTGACCAAACTTACAAAGGAGGTGGTGATAACTATGGTCACAATCCAGCCTGAGCCTCCTAGCCACTGATGCAAAAAGGGAAACTATCTTCAGATTTGTTCTCATGGTTAGGGGAGAGCAGGAAGCTGACAAATCCTTCAGCATAAAGACTTCCCTAAAATGAATGTTAAAAGAAATAGTCTTGCATGGGGTTTCCTACAGAGAAGAAGCCTGCCCACTCAAGCCTGCACGGAGGGCCTAAGGCAGAGAAAGACAGTGCTCTGAGTGTGAGCTGTCTTTGCCTGTGCGAGATCGAAGGACCTGCAGAACACAAGCAGAGAGAGCTAGCGGTGAGCTGCCTGTGACCCAGCCCCTTTTCACTAAGGTAGCCCCCAGGGCTTCTGTCCTGAGACTCCAGAACAGGCAGCCATGCAAACTCACGCATTCTCCCTCTCCCTCCTTCCTAGTCAACCTAGTCCAGCTGGCACTTTTTCCAAGCAGAACCTGAGGACTGGCCAAAGGCCACGGTGTGAGCCATACACACAGGAGACATTGGGCTGCAAGGTGGGCCAGCTCGTTTGAATCCCTCCAACCACTCTGGGCTTGTGCTTCTGTCAGGAGCCAAGTCTCATCTATCTTCCTGCAGCACCCGTGGGCTTGGCATAGCCGGTGGCCCTGCCACGCGACCTGCAGACTCGCGTCAGCACCTCCCCTTCTCCCCCGTTCCTCCTGGCTCTCAGCTGCTCTGCCGTCCTCAGCAGCTGATCCCCGTCCGGCTGATTTCCACGGGCACGTCCCATGTCGTGCTGAATTCTTTCACCTTCAGTAAGATCCAGGCCCTTCGTCAAGACCCAACGTGGCTCCCGCAGGCTGGAAGGAGGTGGATGATTAATAACCCCTCTCCACACAGCCTTCCCTCTCTGGAGAAGCTGCCTGCCTCTTTATTTAGCCAGAGCAAACATTTCAAAATGCAAAGAGCAATTCTGTGAACATCTATGTCTTATTTGAAAAGCCCTTGGTTGAGGTGGAGGTTAGGATGCTGGATCCTACAATGGCTGACTGCATGGTTCAAGTCCCAGACCTGAAGGCTTGAGCAACACGGTGGGTGTGTACGTGCACGTGCTCAAAAGCCTGAAAGAATGGAAGGAGAAGGATTGTGAGTGGCCATTGCCCCCAGGGGTGATTTCTCACTTTCCCTCACTCTCTCTCTCTCTCTCTCTCTCTCTCTCTCTCCTGAGTGCATGCACTTGATGGCAAAACATCTAAAAAATAAAAGCCTTTTGTTTCAGGATGAGTTTCTCCCCTTTGCTAAGAGGCTGATTAACCTAATAGAAAGAAACCACGGCTCTCAGATGAAATATGCCCGAGTTTTGATTCCAAACCCTACTGCCCACTATCTCTAAGGCAGGAGGAATGCCACTCTACTGCTCTAAGCGGGCTTCCTGCTCTGTAAAACGGGGCCAGGCACAGTCACAGTGCACGATTAGCGATAACGCATGCTAAATGCCTAGCCAGGTCCTGGCATGGGGAAAGCACTCCAGAAACTGTAGTAACTGTTTATTTGCCCAAATACAGTCTTATTTAAAAAAAAAAAAGAATTATTTTATTTAACTCTATTTACTTAGTTTTTATTTATTTTTTAATTTGACCAAAGAGGAACAGAGTGGGAGAGAGAGCGAGAGAAAGTGAGAAAGCAAGTTGCCAGGTCCGGGACTTGAACCGCAGTCAGCCATGTGGGAATCCACCACACTACCTGCTGGCCCCTCGCCCAAGTACGGTCTAAGTCTGAATATCATGTTTCTGTATTGTAGCCCTAAATCCCAATCTGAAATATAATGGTTTGTATCTTGGAGGTTCCTAACTACAGATTCATTTTATGCCTTCTTCAGTTCACTGGCACAGAAAGAAAAAAGAAAGAAAAAAGAGAAACCTATGGGGGCAGCAGGTGGTGTGGAGGTTAAGGTGGCTGGATCCCTCATGACCAACTCCACGGTTCAAGTCCGAGACTTGGTGGCTTGAAACTCACACTGGCCACATGTATGTGTGTGTCCAAGATTCTAAGAGAATGGAGGAGAAGGTATTGAGGTGTGGCCATTCCTCCAGGTGGGTGATTTCTCACTCTCCAACCCTCTCTCCATGTCTCTCTGGTGAGTGCACGTGCCCTATAGCAAAACTTTAAAAAAGAGAGAGAGAGAGAAACCTGTAACTGTCCACCAAACAACAACTTCAAGCCACTGCCACATTGGTCTAACAGAGCATCTCTGAAATCAGCATGCTTAAAACAAAAACTCCCAATCTTTCTCTCAAAAATCTGTTTTTCTGGGACCAGCAGTTAGCGAAATGGCTATGTCGCTGGACTCCCATGTAGTCAACCGTGGCTCAAGGACCCGGTAGCTTAAAGTCACGCCAGGCACGTGTGCGTACATGCCCAAGATCCTGAGAGGAGAGTGGAGGAGAAGAGATTGCGGCATGGCCATCCCCCCCGGGAGGTGATTTCTCGCTTTCTATCTCTCTGTCTCTCTTTGTCTTTCCAGCAAGTGCATGCGTCCTATAGCAAAAACCTCTCAAAAAAATAAAAAACCTGTTTTTCTGCAGTTTTTCTCATTTCAGTTAAAAGCAATCTTGCCCTTCCAGTTGGTTAGGCTGGTGCTCTCACGTCCATCAGAACAGCCCGCCTGGTTTCCTTCAGTACCTCTCAGCACCTCCAGAGCTCCCTGCCTGGTCCCAGTCACTGCCAGCTCTCTCCTGGGTGAGACAAAATCTCCTGACTCCCTACAATTTCTACACAGTAGCCAGAGGATCCTTGCAAAGCGCGAATCAGGTCACTTCCCTTCTCTGCTTGAAGCCCTTCCAACGGCTCCCATCTGGGAACAAAAGCCGAAACCCTCACTTTGGTTGGTATGATGTCCCATACATTCTTCCCCCAGCCTCCCCCCTCCTTTGAGCTCAGCTGCTGCCCCCCCCCACACACACACACCATTGGCCCTGCTCCAGCCATGCTGACGTTGCACACGTTCCCACTCAGGGCCTTTGCACATGCAGTCTCTTCTGCCTGGAATTCCCTCCCAGATCTCTGCCTAGTGTATCCTCTCTTCCTCTTGGGGTCTGCTCCAGTTCACCTTCTTCGCTTCTTTTATTTTCCCTTTAATTGCCAGAAGGTACACGCTGCCATATGTACCTGCACTGCAGGTCCCTATCAGGAAGAGCAGTGACTAGATACAAGAACTCCAGTGGGGGACCAGCAATTGGCGTAATGGCTATGTCACTGGACCCCCATGTAGTCGACCACAGTTCAAGTCCCAGACCTGGTGGCTTAAACTCACACTAGGCACGTGTGCATGTGTGCCCAAGATCCTGAGAGGAAGATAGAGGAGCAGGGATTGTGGCGTGGCCATCTCCCCTGGGGGGTGATTTCTCGCTGTCTGTCTGTCCCTCTGTCTTTCTGGTGAGCACACATGCCTTATAGCAAAAAACTCTCAAAAAAAGAAGAAAGAAAGAAAAAAAGAGAACTCTGATGGTAGGACAGATACTCCAGGACTCAAGTCCCAGCCCAAGTGGGAGCTGTGTGCCCTGGGCCAGTCACCCTCAGGGCTGACTTCCTCACCTGAACATGAGGTTAATCATTGTGCTGATGAAGGGAGGTTGGCCGCCAAGCCCAGTGCTGGGCACACAGCAAGCTCTTGGCCCAGGTGCCTGTCATGGCTGGGGTAGAATTCCCGGGGGGTGAGAGGTGGGGTGGGGGTGGGGAGCAGGACAGAGCCTCTGTAGGCTACCTATCTCACTACAGGCAAACATGGGTGCCCAGAAGGGCCCAACTTAGGGCTACCACCTCCTCCTCCTCTTCCTCTTCAGCAGATGGAGTCCCCTGCTCTTGCAGGCCAGGGCCTCATTGTGCCTGGGGCTGACACCAGCAGTGTTTGTAGAGCAGAGAACAGACTCCAGGCAGCAGAAGGTCAGAGGCAGAGGGCCACAGAAGTCTCAAATGGGCAGCCCATAGGCCACAGCATGCCTATAGTCCTGCGCACGTATATATTTTGAGTCTAGATTTACAGATTGGAAGATTTCATAGTTTTTTTTGTTGTTGTTGGTTTGTTTGTTTTTTTAATTCCAGATTTCTGGTGCTGACCGGTGGCATGGCTGTTAAGGCACTGGACTCCCACATGGCCGGATCCTAGACCAAGTGTTCCTCTCCCCTGCCCTTTCCCCTGAGCAGAAAGAGAACTTCATAACCACAGGGAGCCCTGCTGTGGTGCAAAGAGCAGGCCCTCCCACATGGTTCGAATCCTGGACCTGAAGACTTGCTTTCTCACTTTCCTTCTATCTCTGGTCAAAGTAAAAGAATAATAATAATGAATAAAATTAAATAATTTTTTAAAAACAAAATAAATGAAAAGGTCTCGCAGCGCCATGCCTGCAATCCTGCATGGCAGTGATGACCTGAGGCCTGTTAGCCAGAGTTCTTCCCAGAGCTTCTGCTCTCACCCTGGTCTGTTCTGTTAGCTGCCTGACCTTGAGGGTGGGGCTCTCTAGTCTGGTCCAACTGTTTTATAGGCAGATTTTTTGTGGGGGTGGAGGGGCGAGTGGTGTTTGCCTAAGGCCCCAACTAAACTAGTGGTGGAGCTGAGACTCGAACTCTACGCTTGCAGCTCTGAATCCAGCAAAAGCTCTCTTCTTCCTGCCAGCTGGCAAACACCGATCTCCCCTACCCTGAAAAGTACACTGGGGGAGGGTCAGCAGCACGGGCTCTGTGGACACAGCAGTCTCAATTGTCCCTCTCCCCGTCCTCTCCCCCAAGCAGGCAGAGAGCTTCTTAATAACAGGGAGCCCTGCTGTGTGCACAGTAGGCCCTGAGGGGTTAGGCAGCTGTGCAGGAGTAAAGGGAGACACTGTGCCAGGCTGACCCACGTGGGGACGTTCCTGGCTCACGTATGGAGACGTGCCTGCGTGTACTATGCAAGCATGTGCCTGCTATCCAGGGCTGGCTGAGTCAGGGGTGGATGGCAGCATCAAGACCCTGCTGGAGATGCTATCTCTGTCTCTCTGTCTCTCTCACGTTCACCAGTGGAAGAAATAACTAAATAAATCAACCAAAAAAGAATAGGGGCTTTGACCTGGGGCAGAATCAAGCTGGAACCCTAGTTCTCAGCAAAGGACCGCCCATGAGCCTCAGCTTCTCCTGGAATGTAGGGTTTCAACAGCGAGGGTTGACGAGACACACACAGCAAGCCTGGCACGCCCTACCTTGTGGATGGCAGTTTCTTTCCCTTACTTCATAAACCAGGGCCTGGCAATAGCAGTCTAACTTCTCCCTAGAACATCACAGAACTAAAACCGGCCCCCTTTAGCTCTGACTGGGTAATTAAAAAATCTTCAATATAGTTATAAAAATTGCACACTCTCTTTTTAAAAAAACTTGACTCTTGGGGCCAGCAGGTGGTTTAGTGGTTAAAGCACCAGACTCCCACGTGGCCGACTGTGGTCTGAGTCCCAGACCTGGTGACATGGGAATAATGCCATGCACATGTACGTGTGTGCCCAAAATCCCAGGAGGAGACTGGAGAAGGGATTGCAGTGTGGCCATCACCCAGGGGGTGGGGAGGGATTTCTCACTTTTCCTCTCACTGTCTCTCTCTCTCTCTTCCTGGTGAGTACACCCACCCTATGGCAAAACAAACAAACAAAGATAAATTAAAAAATAAAAACCAACTCTGCAGATTGAGTCCCAGAGCTGGGCGCTTGAAAATCATGCCAGGTGCATGTGTGTACGTGCCTAAAATCCTGAGAGGAGAATGGAGGAGAAGGGACTGTGGCGTGGTCATACCCCCTGGTGAGTTATTTCTCTCTCTTTCTCTCTCTCTCCAGTGAGTGCATGTGCCCTACAGCAAAAACCAAACCAAACAAAAACAAAAAATATAAGCAAAACCCTCTGTTTTGTTACTCAAAGATAAAACACTAATTAATTTCATTGCTAGTCTCTCCTGCCTTTTTCTAAGCATAGGTTTTTTTGGAGGGGTGGTAGGATATTATTTTACATAGTTACTACCATGGCATATATACAACTTTGTATTAAATTTTTTTTATTATTGCCAGAGAGTGCATGCACTCACCAGAGAGAGAGAGAGAGAGAGAGAGAGAGAAAGAGAAAGACCTTCAATGAGGCATGGTCACATTAAAATCCTTTTTCTTCTATTTGTCTTTCCCATCAGGATCTGGGGCATGCATGCACATGTGCCTGGCATGTTTTTTGAACCACTGGGGCTAGGATTTGAACTGTTGTCAGTCAGTCATGTGGGACCTGGCTTTCTATGCACAGTCCTTAATCTCTGTGCTATGAATTTCTGATTTAGGAATTGCCCATATGGCATATTCTTTATAAATAGTATGCTATAGGCTGCACAGTATTTTGTTTCATGGGCCCATCCTGTTTAACTTAACTTCCCCTCTCCGTTGAACATGTGGGTTTCTCGATGATCAAAAGTGAAGCTACAATCGTTATCTCTGTGCATATTTTCCTGTATTGAGGATTATCTTCTCAGGATGGATCCCCGGAGTAGATTTATAGGATCCGAAGAGTTGCATGAGCTGCCAAATGCTTTCCTGAGGGCCAAGCTGCTAGGCGATTCCCCCCACAACGCATGCACGTCAGCTGGTTTGTCTGGTTGACAAAGCCACCAGCACCTGGCCACGGCCTCATGAGGCAGCGCTCAAGTTCAGACACAAGCCAACCAAGATGCCCTTCCTGTGTCTCTTCAGACTTGTGACAAGTATCTTTACCCCACGAGGCAAGGAGGGAAACTGAGGCCTAGCTCAGAAGTGGCCTAGCACCGAGACTGAAAGCAAGTCTTCCACAGCTCCCTCCTCCTGATACTGCACTTCCTCTCCACGGGGCAGCTCTGTCACACGGCGCTGTCTCAGTCAGCACTGACCAAGCGTCTGCTGTGTGCCGTGTCCCCCTCTGCCGACATTCCCCAGTCATCAAAGCACACGCCATGGAGGGGTTGGGCAGAGGAGGGAGTAAGTCTTGGCAGGACGGAAAAGGAGGAACCTTGGCCCAGGTTCTGAAGGATGAAGATGCACAGTCATTCTCCAGGCAACCATGGAGCTCAAGTCCCCGTGCTGGAATATCTGGGTCCAGCACAGCGGCCAGGGGCCAGTGTTTCCGAGGCCTGAGGAGAAAGAGCACCGCAGCAGCTGGGGGCTGCCAGGCCACACAGGGTACCAGTGGAGGAGATGCAGAAGAAGGCCTGGTGGAAAGGCACGCGGGGCCTTTTGGCCCACAGAAAATGGTTCTGGGTAGTTTTAGGTCAAGGTCAAGTCAAAGGCTCAAGGTCAAGCCAGGTCTAAGGTTCCAAGTCAGTTTATATTATGGAAGATGAACCTGGCCAGCTGCTGACGACAGGCTGGAGAGAGATGAGGGGAGGCACCGAAAGAGGCTTTACTGAGGGCTGTGGGCACTAAATGAAAGGTGAGGAAGTGAGAGAAGCAATGGCTTTAAGAGAGATTAGGGAGGGAGACCCTACAGGGCTCAGAAGAGTAGGATTGTTGGTGAATGAGGGAGAAGGAAGAATTGTGAGGCTGCCCTGGGCCTCCAGGAAGGCTGAGGTGATAAGCACTAATCCCTGCCTGCCCAGCCTTCAGGCCCTCCTTCTCCCTCTGCACCTGTTTTCGTGCAGAGGAGGTGATATACCCAGCTTAAAACATACACAGACACCCAACCCTGTAACCAGCATGGCAGGCAGTTCTGGCCCATAAGCTGTGGCCCAGTTCTGGCATGCCCCGGGCTGGAGCCTGGCTAGCAGTCTGCTCGCCTGCGAGAGCTAAGATAGACATGGCATCATGCCCTCAATGGCTTGGCATCCTCCCAGTGGCCAGGAACAGGGCTGGATTCCGAACTAAGGCTCAGCAAACACCTGCTGGAGGAAGTCAGCCAGTCACACAGACCAATGACCCAGGAGTCCTGAGAACCCCATGAGTCAGTCCAGGCACCAAGAAGAGGGCCCCTCAGAGAGTGACACCCTCTGTCCCTCCCAAGACAAAGCCTGGCACAGTGCAGAAAGCATAGTACACAGAGCCAGGAGACTCGGCTCTGCACCAGCTCACAGGGCCAAGGGCATACTTCTCTGGCCTTCCTGGCACCCCAGTCTCCAGCTGCAGAGATCACCCCTCCCACGCCAAAGAGCTTTGCGACCCCTGACCTCTGCCTGCAGTGTCTGTCTGGCTCCCATCACATCTGCCCACCCCCACTCCCCCTGCTGTGCTCTTTGAGGACTCACTGGGCTTTTCCTGCGCAGTGCCCTCTGCCTGGAAAGCCCTCCTAAGCCTCTTCTGCCTGCTTATCTCCAAGCTCAGTTCAGCCACAGATGCCTGTGTGTAGCTTCCCTGGAGGCGGAGTTCACGGCCCCTCCTGGTAGCCCTGCATGTGCTCCCTTCATAACACATCTTGCACCAACAGGACACGGCCTGTTTATACACAGCTCCATCTGTGGACCTCAGTCCCACAGTCTCCCGCCTTTGGGGGTTTCTAAGCCTACACACACATGCACACGCATGCACACACTCATGTGAGCATGCACATGTGTGCTGCTGGCAAGTTGCGAACAGGCTCTGGCAGAAGACATAGGGTTGCCTTATGCAGTCTCCACAGAGCTCAGAGCTCAGAGCAAAGCGGAACCTCCGCAAGCCTGCTGAGGTTCTGCACACCTGACTCAGCCGCGCGTGGAGCTCCACAGACCTTCCTTCGTGCATATGCAGCCCCCCGCCCCAGCCCCTGGAGCCTTCTGGTCACCTTTGGAGTGGGGATGTTACCCGGAGAGCTTTGCTCCAGCCCCTTCGCACCCACAGGAAGGCGCTGCTGGACCCAGCTCACAGATGAGGTGAGGGAAGCTCACGGGAATGAACTGTGTTGAGGGGCAGCCATTATCCCTCTTGTTCTGTAGATCTGAGCTCTGTGTGGGCTCTGACTCTCAGCCTTCATGGTATCTCAGGGACTCAAGCTCCCTGTCTGCAAGATGAGGCTGTTGCAATACATCAACTCCAGTACCTCTGGGAGCTGTCCTCTGGGACTCTAGAACTGAGTGCAGAAGTAAGAGTCTTGCAGGAAGTCAATCTGTCAGTCTGTCTCTCTCTTTCCTTCCCTCCCTCATGCACACTGAGTATGAAACTCCTA
This sequence comes from Tupaia belangeri chinensis, assembly GCF_000334495.1. NCBI lineage: Eukaryota > Metazoa > Chordata > Mammalia > Scandentia > Tupaiidae > Tupaia > Tupaia belangeri. The sequence continues at coordinate 640,218 of NW_006199965.1, read as the reverse complement.
CCAGGCCCTCTAGCACAAGCCACAGACAGAGAAAATATGTGCAGAATATATACTTGACAAAAAACGCGGTACCCAGAATGTATAAAGAACTCATATAACTCAGTAAGAAAACAGACAACCCAATTTTTAAGAAATGGGCAAAATACTTGAACAGACCCTTCATCAAAGGGAGTAGACGGATGGCAAACAGAACAAACTGATGAGCAACATCATCAGTCGTTAGGGAGATGCAGATGGAAGCCGTGGAAGATAGCAGACAGCCTCCTGGAACGGCTAGAGTCAAGAAGACTGACCACACCAAGTGTTGGCACAGATGAGGAAAAGCTGGAATCATTACACTGCCAGCAGTGGTATATAATAAAATGGTAAAATACTTTGAAAACACTTGAGCCATTTCTTAAACAGTTAAATATAGAGTCACGGAGGCCAGCAAGTGGCATGTTATTTGGGGTGCTGGATTCCCACACAGCTGACTATGGTTCAAGTCTGGACCTGGTGGCTTGAACATCAGGCCAGGCATGAGTGCATGCATGCCCAAAATCTTAAGAGGAGAACGGAGGAGAAGGGATTGCAGCATGACCATCTCCCAATGGGGTGTGGGGGGATGGCTTTCTCACTTTCCTTCTATTTCTCTCCTCCTCTTTTTGTCTCTCCAGCAAGTGCATGCGCCCTCTGGCAAAGTAAAAAAAAAAAGTTAAATATTTACCATACGATATAGATAAAATGACATAGACCATTCTATTCCTAGGAATTTACCCAAGAAAACAGTGAAGTCAATGTCCACTGAAAGGTTTATACACAAATAATCATAGCAGCTTTAAAATAGTTGCTATTTTTTAAAAGATTTATTTATTTATTTAATTCCATTTGTTATTATTATTTTTCAATTTGACCAGATAGAGACAGAGAGAGAGCGAGAGAGAGAGAAAGGGAAAGTGAGAATGCAAGCCGCCAGGCCGGGGACTCGAATTGTGGTCAGCCATGTGGGAATCCAGCGCCTTTAACCACCACACCACATGCTGGCTCCAAATAGCTGCTATTTCCAATAACCAACCCCCCCACCAAAAAAAAAAAAACTGGAAAAATAAATCCATCAACAAATAAATGGATGAAGAAATCATGATTTATCTTTTATCCATATAGTGGAATACTACTCAGCAGTAAAAAGGAATGAACTATTAACACATTCAACATGAGTCTCGAAATAATGACGCTGAGTGAAAGAAGCTAAACCTAAAAAGAGAGGGTGGGGGCATCATGTACGACTCCATGTATAGAAACTTCTAGAAAATGCAAAGTAATCTTCAGCGATGGAAAGCAGATCAGCTGTTGCCTGGGGATGAGAGTGAGGAGGCTTTAGAGGGAGGGATCACAGATGGGCAGGAGAAAACTGGCAGATGCCAGGTCTGCTCGCTCTCCCAGTTGTGGCAATGGTCTCGTGGTGTGTACCTATTGGGTCGTTGGAAAAGTCCTGACCTAGTCTTCTATGCAAAAACGTGTCATCCCGTCATCCCTTTTCCAGCGACTCAATATGCTAAGACTTAGCAGGTTGTACACGCTCAGTCTGTGCACTTCCAACCAGCGAGACTTCAATAAAGCCAAAGGGAGAGGTGAAGAGCTAGATGGAGCAGCGAGAGGGATTGGCAGCAATCAGGAAGAGTCTTAGGAAACTGGACACACACACACACACACACACACACACACACACACACGTGCTCTGAGTACGAAACTGCCAGCTGGCCCCTAGGAGAGCCCCAGGGGTCTCTCAACCCAGGATCCCATCTGACAGGGACACCCAAGCTGCCTGCCATTTATGCAATGTTTTTTAGAGTATTTTCTGTGTGCCTGGTCTGGGCTGGGCACCGGAGTTCACAGGAAATCGGATACAGTCCTTGCCGTAGGAAAGTCATTCTAGCAGCCATGGCGTAGCCTTCTCCCAATTCAACTTAGACATCTAGCCACACGCCCCAGACACTGCAGCCAGGTTCCTTTTATAGGGTCCACTGGAGCTTGTTTTCCGGGAGCGTTTTTGTTTCTAGCTTTATCACCTCTCAGGAGAAAGCCTTCAATTAGCCACAACCCCTACAGAATTCTGCCTTCCATCTGTGCTAAACAGACCTCCAAGCCGAACCCCAACCCACTGCCCACAATTGGCTAATGAGACCCGAGTCTCTTTGAATAGGAAAGCAGAAATCTGGGGCAGGAAAGAATCTCAAGGTTCAAAGCCTAAGACCTGGGTTCTAGTCCTCTAAATGGCGTTCCTGCTCTGCAGTCATCAGGCCCCATGCAAGCACCTCCACTGAGGAGGGAGTGCACCACCACTGAAGACGCACCAGCTCTCTGGAAAACAAGAGACACAACGAAGTTCCTGCAAACCAGGGATGGAAGGGTACCAGCATTTTATTTGTTTAGCACCTACTGAGTGCTAAGCCCTATGCTCAGCACTTCAACACATATGACATTTCTAATCTGTTCAATAATTTAACCCTCATGCCAGTTTTGTTCCCACGAGGGTGGGATTATGACTAGGATGCTCATTTTCACTCCGGAGTAACAAAGGATCAGGGAAATGAAGTGACTTGCCCTTGGTCACAAAGTCAGCCTATGGCAGAGACCGAGACAGTCCAAGCAGGTGGGTTCCAGTGTCCTTCTCTGTTCCCACCCATTCAGAGCAAGATATGGCCTGGCGCTGTCTCGGCTGGGAGCCTGGTCTTCTTCGTCTAGATGGCTGACCTCTGGGCTTCCTTCCAATGCTGTCCTATTCAACTCTGAGGCCCGTCTGCTCTCGGGCATGGAGTGCCAGAGTGAGGAACCCCTCATATAGAGGTGGGGAAGGGCGCTCTAGAAGGAAGCCACAAAACAGGGAGTTGGCTCAGGTTGTCCCACAGTGCTCCAGTCTGGGCCCCGGGTATCACTCCCAGAGGGCAGAGGGCTGGTCTCTGCAGGGCAGAGCAGGGGAGCATGTGGTGAGCTTAGGTGCCTTCCATCCTCAGAGAGCTCAGGGGAGTGACAAGAGCCTAGACTCTGTGCAGAAGCTGTGAGAATGGAAAGGGAGCCCCAGGGCCAGCAGGTGGCATGGTGTTTAAGGTGCTGGATTCCCACATAGCTGTCTGAGTCCAGACCTACTGGCTTGAAAATTACACTGGGTGCATGTGCATGCATGCCCATAATCCTAAGAGGAGAAGGGATTGTGGCGTGGTCTCTGGTGAGCACACACAGGCCCAGTGTTAGCCCTATACTCCCTCCTATAAAAAGAAAGGGTGCTGAGGGGGGTCGTACAGGGGCACAGCAGTAAAGCGCAACGGTCTTTGAGGCTGACCCACACAGGAAGGTCCTAGGTTCACATCCAGAGACCTCCCTGAGTGCACGAGGTAGGCAGTGCCCATGACCTGGGACTGGCTGAGACTAGCATTGGGACTCTATGGGGCTTCTCTCTCTTCTCTCTGTCTCTGTCTCTCTCTCTCTCTCTCTTATTTATTAAAGAAATAAATAAAAACTTAAAAAATATAATGCTTTTCTCCATGGAGCAGTCAAGGAAAGCAAAAAAGTCACATATCCCTGTGCCTGGTACACAGGGTAACCGTTACCATTATGCTGGACAAGAGTCAGGACTTAGAGGGCCAGAGAAGCAACTGAGGCCTTAGGCAGGAAGCAGTATTCATGGGGACACCTGCTGTGGACCAGGCCCTGCCACAGAGAGTCTCCACCGACCATCCCATCTCCTTTCAGGTAGGGACAACTGAACCCTCTTTGACAGATGAGAAAATGGCCCGAGGTGTGCCGGGCGGTGAGTAACACAATTTGTCCGAAGTCCCAGATCACAGTGACAGAGCTGGAAGTGAGTCAGGCCTGGCCCTGATGCCAGTGCTCACCCTGAGGCTCCTGGGAGGCTTAGGGCCACCTCAGTGTGCAGAATAGAGACTCCTCCCCTTCAGCTCTGTGCCTCAAATGTGAGGAAGGTGACCACTGTCAGACACTTGGGTGCTCCACGGCGGCCCGCTCACTGCAGAGGCAGTGTTTAGCTCGACTTTCTCCCATCGCACTCAGCGAGCAAGGTCTGTCCGAAAGGGAGATGGCACAATGCAGAGAGGAGAGGGTGGGTGAGAATTAAGATGGGCCAGGGGTGCCAATGACCTCCCAGTGAGTATCAGGGCAAGAGCCAAGGTCCACGGTGCCTCAGTTTCCAGCTTTTATAACGTCAAAGAGAACAGCAAGCTGCCCTTTGCTGACTGCGGCCTAGCAAGCCAGAGCTCACTGCCCAGGACTCACTGGCCTTCCATGGGCCTCCTCCTCTCCCTTCCCCAAAGCCTGATTCTCAGTTCTTCCTAGAAGCCTTCCCAATAGTCCCAGCCTACTCTTTCCTCTGGGAACATCAGCGGCGCCTACTGTTTACATCATCAGGGACCAGCCCTATGGTGACAGAATTGCAGGTGTGGATGCAGGTCTGTCAATCACAGCCATCCCAGACTTGTCCTGTTGCAAGAATTCCTCTATAATTTCCAGGCCTGTGTGTGCAGCCTAGATAGGAGAGCAGGAGCTAGCTCTTAAAACACAGTTTCCTTGATATATAGGATTTTTATGAGAATGTTCTTCCTTGAGTTGAGCCAAATTTTGCCTCCTGACCGGCATGTACGAGTACTGGCCTGGGATCTGCTCCCGGGGACATGTGGAAATGTTCTCTCCTCTGATTGTCCTTTGACACCCATAGACAATTACCTTTACCATCAGAGAGTATCCACCACTGCAGTGTGGAAAGCCACGTCCTGACCCCATCAAGACTAAGTAACGCTGGGCCAGTTTATTCTTTCTCGCAGTCTCAGAAAGTGTGATAGTACGTGCCCACCTGTACACAGGCTCACCCAACGGTAGTTTTACTTATTTATTTGTGTATGAATCACTTATTTAGAGGATGTATGGCTTCCAGGAAAGAACACAGCTTTGAGGTCCAATGGACCAGCAGCCCAGAGCAGGCTCTGCTGCATGGCTGCTATGTAACTTGGAACAAATTCCTGTCCTTTCTAAGCCTTGGTGTACTCAGCTATGAAATGAGGGTACCAGATGCTAAATGGGGCCCAGTAGTTTTGCTGCTGCCTTTTTAACTCTCTGACACATCTGCACTTTGACCTTTTCATCTGGATCTGCCCAGTCTTCCAGGTTAACCAAGCACAGCTGCCTCCTGGCGTGGCAGGCGAGGTGCTCAGTGCTTTGGATGAAGATTTTGCTCGGTCACAGCATCCCCATCTCAAACAGGGGCTGCCATGGCACACCCCGACTCAGAGGGCTCACAGCCCGCTGCCAGCTCCTTGTAACAGCTCTACATATCAGGCCTGCATGCCACCCGTGGATCTGCCCTTGCCCAGGCTAGACAGCTCCCTGAGGGTAGGGCGCACAGCCCGTGCCTGTGTGTGGACGCTCAGTATGTCCTGGCTGAATGAATGGAGGAAAATACCTATTTGAGTTCCCCCCTGTGGCCAGAATAGACCTTTCCACGTTAGGTGCTTGATGAATATTTGATTAACTAGAGCCACAAAAATGTAAACTGTCAACAGTGGCTTTAGTCTGAATCCCAGAAGGCCCTGAAACCATGTCTGTGGGGTTCCTCCTGTGAATCAGGAGCTCCTATGAGGTCCTTCTCTAGGCATGCGCGAGGCTTCTTCTGCAACTAGACGGCCTCCTCCCCTGGGTGCTGTCTGGACCACCTCCCAGCTCAAGCAGAAGGCAGCACAGCCTCACTGCAAGGCTGGCGTGGCTTCTAAAGAACAGGAGGGAGGAGCCGCCAGAAGCCTCTCCCCACACCTGTCTCTCCAGGGTCGCTTCTGTGCCACTTCATGGCCCATCAGTCAGTCCTGCTGCCACCCAAGCTTCAGGGATGCTGTGGTAGGGAGGACAGACGAGGACCAGCTTCAAGGGTGTACAGAGGTGTCTGGAGGCCTCAGTCCCCAGAGACTCCATCATGACAAGGCTGTCTTTGGGCTGCTTACATAGGTAGGGGTCTTCTGGAGGATGAAGGGAAGGGGCCTAATCAGGGCCTTTGAACCCGGGGTCCCAGAAGTAGCAGATCACAAGCCACCAAGGAGGCCAAACTCCCCAGCTCTGCAGACAAGGTGTGTCCCGGCCCGGCCCTGCTGTTCTGGCCTCGTTTCCTCTCTCCGCCCTCGTCGCCGACCATCACTGCACACTCTGTGCCAGCGTCTACAACTTCACATCACAAACTGGTGCCTCCCCCTGCCCCTGGGCACGTTTTCATATGTGCATTTGATAATGTTGCCTAGTTGGTAATGTCAGGCTGGTGCATGGTCTGGTGATTAAGAGCACTGGATCTCACGTGGCTGACTGCACAGCTCAAGTCCTGGACCTAATGGTTTGAAAACACGCTATGCGTGTGTGTGCATGCCCCAAATCCTGAAAGGAGGGAGATCCAGAGAAGAGGTTGCAGCAGGACTGTGCCTCACTGTGGGGGGTGCTTTCTCTGTCTCCACTTTCTCTGTCTCTCTTTGGCAAATGCAAACAACCTCAGTCAAATGAGGGAGGAAAAGGCTATGTTATAAATATACAATATATAAACATATATCCAAATTTCTAGCCTATAAATGAGGGTATCTGATCAGACTGGGCCCACATTCTTAGAGGCATGAGGGACAGGGGGAGGTGACAGCAGCTGCTTATTCCACTTGGCAGCTACAAGCCCCACCTGGCCTGACCAAACTGCTGGCCTCTTTGACACCTGCGCTTCAGGCTCTCTGCTTTCATGCTCTTTTAGGTAGAGAGACCTCCTGATGACGTTAGGAGGTAGAAACAGCCCTATTTCCCCATTTTACAGGGCAGGAATGGGAGGCTCTGAGAAAAAAGTAACTTGGGCAAGATTCCAACTGCGTAGCCTGACTCCAGAGCCAAACACAGCGCACCAGGTTGTGGCAAAATGAGCAGACTACACGTTATGCTCTGCTTTTGTTTGTTCATTTGTTTAATTAATTGTATTTATTATTATTTTTTAAAGTTTGCTATAAGGCATGTGTGTTCACCAGAGAAAGCAAGGGGGTGAGGGGACAGGAAATGAGAAAGCAAGCCATCAGGACTTGAACCACTGTTGGCCATGTGGGAGTCCAGCACCTTAACCACCATAATTTCTGCTGGCCCCTATTTGTTTTTAACTTGCTAGAGAGAGAGGTGAGAAAGCACCCCCCACGAGGCATCGTCACACCACAATCTCTTCTCCTCTACTTCTCCTTTCTGGACTTCAGGAATGCAAACACACGTGCCCGGCATATTTTCCAAACTGCCAGGCCCAGGACTCAAGTCTCACAGTCAGCTACGTGGGATCCAGTCACCTTAACCTCCATGCCACCAGCTGGCCCTGCGCTGAGCTTTTAATAAAGTAAAATGCATTCAATTTGAAGGAGTACCTATTTCTGATATTACAGCCTTATTATTTTGGGAATAGAGGTATTAAACGGCTCTTTCTCTTGCAATATAATGATAGTAAACAGATGTTAAATGTCATTGAATGTCCTTATCCGGCATAACAAAAAGCCGGCCACCCGGGATGGATTCCCAAGTGTACTGAACTCTGTGAAATCTAAGCCAGGAACCATGCTCTGCGCAGCTTTCCTGTCCTAGCAGGACCCCATGCTTCTACTCCTCCACCTTCTGCTTCAGAAACGACACAACACACACATAACTCCATCTCTGTATCACATCCTTCTCTCTTCGGAGAGGTGGCTTTGAACTGAACCTGCCCCCAAACCTCTGCCGTCAGCAAATCCACTGAGCATTTGCCCACGCCTCTTGTTAAGTTTATCTCGCTCTTCCTCAAGTTACAGCTACCTTTATCCTAGTCTGCCTTGTACCCCCTCAGTGGCTATAGAACAGAGAGGAGAGTTGCTGAATTGTCAACCAGTCAGAGCAGGAAGGGGCCTAAGATCACCATCGGGGACTCCCATTTTGTAGGTCTGGAGAAGCAAGCAGTCTCACCTCAGGCCACCCAGCGAGGGGATGGCAGAGCCGGGCAAGGACTCAGGTCTTCTGGTTCCCAGGGGCTGGCTCTTTCCACTGCACCAGCCTGCTCCCCAGACACGCCTTTTCAGTTAGCTCAGCACCTCAGTTCCAAGGACAGTTTCTGTCCACTCGGAGACGTAAAGCAGCCTGGGACACACAGGCCTCCCCTCTCCAAGGGCCCTCGGCGTTTGATCGCCTGCATCAAACCTTGACTGAGCACCAGCTGATCATCATCAGAAGAAACGGCCCCTCGGGCCCCTGGTGGCCTAGATGTAGAAAGACCCCATGTGGCTCAGAAATGCACTTCCTGGGGGCCACATGGGGACGCAGCAGTAAAATGTGCCACTCTACAAAGCTGATCCACATGGAAAGGTTCTGGGTTCATAGCCAGAGACCTTCCTGAGGATTCTAGAAACAAGTGTATCGATGATCTAGGTCTGGCTAAGGCTGGGGGTAGAGCATGGTGTCAATACCCTGTCCAGGTTGCCTCTCTGTTTCTCTCTGGCTCTCTTGCTCATGGAAGAAATAAACACATAAACTTAAAAAAAAAAATGCAGTCCCACTAAGGCAGGGTGATCCCCCAGCTCTGCTGAGTGACCCTGGGTAAGTGCCTGCACCTCTCCAGGAGGAAGCATGCCTCCAGTCCATGGGGAGGGTCTAGGCACTAGACAGGCCTCCCAGGAGGAATTTCAGAGTCCTGCTTCTCGAAGCCTCTAAGGACAGGAAAGGTTCTGGAGCTGGGACAAATGGATTCTTCAACTGGAACTATGCCAGAGGGAGCCTGGGCAGTCCCTCAGACTCCATGGCCACCTGCCGGGTAGATGGAGGCAGAGCCAACAGCTTTTAGAACTATTTGGAAATCTCCCGAACTGGGTAGAACACTCATTATTAATTATTATTGTTGTTGTTTGCAAACTCAGTACAGAAAATAAGGAGGTGACAATGGCATTGTCTCTCCAAAGCCTTCCTGATCCACTGAGGAGCAAAGACTAACCCGTCACACCTGTATCGATGTGCCTCCACTCCCAGATGAGTCTCTATACCTACGTGGTAGGCATCTGTCCCCCTTGCTAGCTGTGAGCTCCTGCAAACTAGGGATCTTCTCTCATGCTACCCTGGATCCTGTGCACTGAGCCCTGGTCCTCGTAATAAGTAAGACCAAGTGCTGATCAATGATTAGCAAGACAAGGCATCCCTCCAGCCCCTACACTGGGACAAGGTGGCATGTAGGCCTTTCAGAGCAGAAGATGTAGCCAATCTGCTGCAGGATGAGAAACCCACTGCTCAGAGGGGTCTGGCCCACCCAAGGTTACTCCATCAATGCAATGGCTCAGAGTAGAAGCATCCTTTTGACTCCCAGTCCAGCATGCTTCCCCCTAAACATTCTCCAGGTTTTACAACACCTTAGCTGTACAGGTCTGGGCAAGATGCTTTGTCTCTCTGCCCTGCTTTTTCACTTGTAAAATAGGTACAATTTGGTCAACCTAATTTCTGGGACCCCTCCCTTCTTCTTGGGAGATCTGTTTTACCTCCCTCTCCTCCAATAAACTCCCCACCTTGTTACACCCTCAATCCCGCAATCCCAACAGGATCAAAAAATGGAGAAGAGGCTGCGATGTGACTAACCCCTTTGGAGGTGCTTTGTCCTTCTCTCTCTCTCTTTCTCTCTGGTGAGTGCACATGCTCTCTGTCGTGACTGCCATTCAGACTCCTTGGTCAAGGGGCACCCATCAGCAAAGCAGAGCTCACACTGGAAGGACAGCTCTCTGGTCCTGACTCACACACTCTGCAACCCAGTGATTCCCCCGCCGCCATCTCTAGGGGGTGATGCCTATCTCTCACCATGAATTTTTCACAGCGTTCCCTTCTCCAAACCTTACGCACACGTGCAAGCACACACCCATCTCACTGTGACAGCAGGGGAGGTGCAGGGAGGCACAGGACCTTTGGAAGCGTAAGCCTGGAGTCACACACACCTGGTGTCAGATAGCGTCCACCTCTTCGAGCCGGGCAGGCGCTGACAAGTCACTTAATCTCACTAAGCCTCGGTCCCCTAGCCTTTCAAGTAGGGATAATTCGTTATGAGGATTACCTGAGGTAGTTCATGGTCTAGTCCTCACTGAGAATAATGACAGTTGTTCCATCTGTATTTAGCAAAACCCACTTGACAGAATATCAGAAGCAGAATGGGCCTTAGGGGTTATCCAGTCCAGAATCCTCATTATATAGATGGGGACGCAGAGGCCTTAAGGGGAGGCCTGAAAGGCCCAAGGCCACACCATGAGGCAGTGGGCAACAGGACCTGGGACCTGGCTCTCCTGGTTTTCTACTGCACATCTGTCTGGTTTGCTCGAATCTCCTTTTCTGCTCCCCTCCCTCAAACACCGCAACTGGCTGGGAGCATTCTTCCCCAACCTCTTCCCTCCACCATCCTCTGACACCAGCGGGCTCCACCTGGAGCCCTTTTTGCCAACATCACCACTCCCAGGCACATCAGGTCCCTATGAGCCTACTCAGGGCCCTACAGAGGATGAGGGAGAGCAGCTCTTAGTCACCGGCAATGTCAATAACCACAGTATTAGTAATAATAATGACAACCAGCAATCTAACCTGTTCAATGGCCTGTACTTTCAAGTAAAACCTAATCAGCTGGTGGTGTGGTGGTTAGGGCAACTGGATCCCACATGGCTGACTGCATGGTTTGATTCCCAGGCTCAAACCTAGTGTGTGAAAAACACACCAAGCTTGCATGTGTGCATTCCTAGAATCCAGAAAGGAGAATGGAGCAGAAGAGATTGCAATGTGGCCATCCCTCCTGGGGGCAGGAAGTGCTTTCTCACACTCTGTCTTTCTCCCTCTCTCTGTCTCTCTCTGGCAAGTGCATGCACCTTGTAGCAAATTAGTTTTTAAAAAGTAGGTTTACTCATACCATCAACTCACTCCCACAGTTCCTCCCAAGTCTCACTGGCTTAGGGACATAATTTCCTCAAACTTATTTAGTTCAACACTTACTAAGCACCCACATTGTGCCCATGATAGTCCAGAGGCTGAAGAAACAGAGAAGAAAAAGACAGGCCCCTGCCTATCTAGAGGGGATCTAGGACGGGGGACATGTTGACTTCTTTTGGCCTACCTGGTGCTGCAGCAAAATGCCCCACCTTACCCTAGGGGAACTTCCTTTATCTGCTGTCAACAGGCAGAAGGCATCTGTAGGCTCACCTGGGGCAAGGAAGGCTGAGAGCCAGGCTGAGAAGGACGGAGGAGGGAAGCTACTGCTTAGAAATACAGACACCAAAATTGATGGCCATGTCTCAGGGAGTTGCTCAAGCGAGGGTCGGGGGAGGGTAGGGGAGCAGCAATGGGATTCAGGTGCCATCTGGAAGCCTCGGTCCCTGTCCCTGCTGCCAACACCTGACAGTCTAATGCTTCTGCTCCCATTGGGACTCCACCCTTGAATGCCAGGATTTTCCCAACTGGCGCTGGACTACAGCCTCCTTGGGACCATCATTTGCTAGACTGATGTCATGGCCCTTGCAGTGGAAAGGTTTGCACCTCCTGGTTGCTGCCTAGGCCCTCTGCCTGGTAGCCCAACATACTCCAGCACTCATCATCCCCTGGCAGGGACGGCCTCCGCAGGGATGTAGAAGGGACAGGCGGGGGAGGGGAGGGAAAGGAAGACTAAGAGCAGCACCCTCTGTTCTTGTCTCCTGGTCTACCTCCCAAGCCCGAGTCCCTGAGAATCCACTCCATGCCAGGCACAGGCACTATTTAGGTGCTTCCATATGAGTCTCATTTGATCGTCACTTCGGTCCTTAGGGGCCTGTACCCCTCTTCCCAGATTTACAGACATGGAAACTGCAGCTCGGGGCAGAGGAGTGACTAGACAGCACGGGATGTCAGTACAGGACTGCCAGCCGCTTCCAGGCCCAAGAGGCCCACAAGGTCAATGCTCACTTGAGAAGTCCAGAGTTGAAAGAGCAAGAAGGAACCCCACGTATTTCACGGACTAAATTTAAATTGCTTTACTAGGGGGTCCCTCTGACTCATACGGGCTGCTAGAGCGAAATACTAAAACCATACAGACCATTTAATCCAACTCCTGCATTTAACAGATGAGCAGACAGACACCCACGCCTGGCCAATTTTAAGATGGCTACTTATGGCCAATTGGCAAGTGAAGGGCCCAGACCCCACCTCTGGCCCTGACAGCACCCTGCCTGTGGAGATCATCTCTCCTTGGGAAGCTCCTCCAACGCATCCCAGACCACCAGATGGGCAGAGGAAGCAAACAGGCAGCCTGCTGCCAGGCCTCACCTTCAACCTGCCGGGTTCAGGGAGGGAACACCAGGCTTCCCAGGCTAGTGGGTGTTGCACATAGCTCAGCGCCCCGCTGGGGAGTGGAAGGAGGAAGCTCTGGGGAGACTTGAGACCTTGATCTCCCATTCCAGGGGCCATGAGCATTTCCCCAAAATCTACTGCAGGTCTCTGATGCTTCTCAGGGGGCACGATGGGGATGAAGCAGTCATTGGGACTTGACCTTGGGGCAGGTGTGGGGTTCCATCCTTCTCCCACCTGCAGGTACCCTTGTTCCTCCTCCCACAAGGAACACAAGCTTACACGTTTGCCAAATGCCAGAAGAGGAAGACAAATAAGAATTGGGGGGGTCCTCTAAATCCTAATCGCCCACTTGGACATGTTGCCTGCTGCCATCAGCAGCTCTCATTAGTAAATTTCACGGGGGTTGGGGATGGGGGTGCGTTTAGAGGGATGTAGGGGAATGGAGGGAGGGTAAGAATGAGTCACGGTTAACCCCTCCTTGGCCGGTGCCCTCTGAGGGAGTCTACCGCAGCGAGCGGTCGCAAGGTACCCCCACCCGTCTGGAGCAGCGCAGGGCCCCTCCCGGCTCCGCCCGGGCCTCCTTACCTGAGTCCACTCGCCCTCCGCAGCCCCGCCGGCTCGCACGCTTCGGCCCCGCTTGGCGCAGCGCCTCTGCAGTCGCTGCTGCAGCCGCCCGGCCCAGATCAGCAACCTGCGGCGGTGGGAAACAGACACAGACAGGGGCGGGTGACTGCGGGCGGGTGACACCGGGCAGCTGAGCCCCCGGCCGCTGACAGCTGGGCCGCCGCAGCCGGAAAGCCCGGAGGGCAGGCTGGCCGCCCGGCGCTC
>NW_006199965.1:585715-626800 GCF_000334495.1 Tupaia belangeri chinensis | reverse complement strand
GGGTGGGGAGGTGGTGGGGGGGGCGGAGCCAGTCGGCGGCTCGCCGGCAGCTGCGTAAGCCGCCCGTCTTCACTTTCCTTCTTAAAGAGATAGTTGGTATCTAGCTCCAGAGGGCCCTGGAGCTGAGACGCAAGCACGCTGGGTGTGAGCGGCCTCTCCCATCTACATACCAGCCTGCACTTAGAGCTGGGTGCTGGGGCGTGGAGGAAAGCGCGGTAGTCCATTGACAGGCTGTGTGACCCTGGGCAAGTCCCTTCACCTCTCTGGGCCTCAGCTTTTCTATCCTGTATCATGGGATGATGAAACCAATCCTACTCCCTGGCACACGGTAGGCTCACGTTCAATGTATGAGTCCTCCTCCATCCCAGAGGTTGGTTCCAAGACCTCCAGTAGATGCATGAACCCAGTTAGTACTGAGCCCTATACACAATAATTTTTTGTACAAACATACGTATTATGAAGCTTATAAATTAGGCACAGTAAGAGACTAACAACTATAATACTAAGAACAATTATAATAACATACGGTAATGAAAATTATGCAAACGTAGTCTCCATCACACTCTCTTGTACTGTACTTCCCTTCTTTTGGGCAGCAGCTAACCAGGGTAACTGAAATGGCAGGAAAAGAGGCCCCTCATCTGGGAGGACCACTGTTATCTGAACTCCTTTTGGGATATTTTCTACTCCCTAAACCAGGCCTGAGTGCCAGGGCTATTTCATGTGATCTGCCCTTGGACTACTACGGGAGATGATAGCAGGAATATTAAATATCTGAAAACAGAGATGTTCTCTTTTGAACTGTTAAAATGAGGAAATCTTGGAAAGATGGACAGATCAGCAATGGCAACCCACAGTAGGTGCTCCCGATGGACCTTTGCCCCGTGTCTTGTCTCTGATGTCAAGGGCAGGAGGCAAGGGACCAAAGCCCAGCAAAAAGGGTTCTCAGTCTGGCCCTTCCACAGCTAGCCTGCAAGTTTGGACGGACTACCTCACTCTGCAGGCCTGAGAAATGGGGCAGAGTGGGAATGGGCTGTCCCTTTCTAAAGAAGCCTGGACTGCTGATCAGTCATTCCTCTGTTCAAAATCATCCGGTGCCAGCCATACTGGCACACACTGTGAAGTAGCAGCTGTGGCTCAGGCTGAGACCATGGGAGAGACCTCAGTTCCACTCCTGGCTCACACTTAAAGTCAGGTGTGGTGGCACGGGCCTGTAGTCTTGGCTACTTAGAAGGCAGAGGCATGAGGATACAGGCACAGAGATCCTGTAGTTTTAAAATAATAAAACGTTACTGGGGCCAGATGATGATGCAGTTCACATCCTGAGGCCTCCCTGAGAATGCACATGCCTGTGATTCAGACTAGCTGAGGGTGGGGGCGGATTGTGGTATAAAGACCTTGTTGGGGGTACCCGTCTCTCTGTTGGTCTCTATCTCTCTCATTAAAGAAATAAAGTTAAAAATGGCAAAACAGGGACCAGCAGGTGATGTGATGGTTAAGATGCTGGACTCACATGTGGCTGACTGTGGTACAAGTCCCAGACCTGACAGCTTGAAACTCATGCCAGGTGCGTGTGTGTGCATGTGTGCCCAAAATTCCAAGAGGAGAATGGAGGAGAATGGAGGAGAAGGGATTGCGGCATGACCATCCCCCCTGGAGGGGGTGATTTCTCACTTTCTGTCTCTATGTCTCTCTCTGTCTGTCGGGCGAGCGCATGTGCCCTATAGCGGGGGGGGGGGGGGACAAAAACAAAAACAAAAAAATCTCTCAAAAAAAATTTAAAAACAACAAAACTCTAAAACCATCCAGCATTTCCATCTCTCTGCCAGGGCCCTAATTCGCCCCACTTATTCGACTTCCTCTTGCACAGTTCTCCCCATCACTTGCTTTCTTTCTATCAAGCTGCCCTCCTTGCTGAGGCCTCTGCTCCTGGGCCTTTGCATGTGATTTTGCCTTTGCCTGGAACACTCGATCACCACATGGCTCACTCCTTTACTGTGTCCATGTCTCTGCTCAGATGTCACTGTCTCAGGGAGACCTTCCTTGACCACTCTACATAAAACACTAACTCCTTCCCCTGCTCCTTTTTACTCTAGTTTTACTGCTGTCATTAGCAGCTGACATGGTAAACATTTACTCTGTCATTTATCACTCCCACTAGAATGTACACTTCTGGGGGGAAGAAACTGTCTTTCCCTCGCTGTATCCCCAGTGCCTAGAACAGTAAGTCATAGTAGTTGCTCAATAAATATTGAGTATAAATACTGAATAAGACAGCAAGCAGATGTTGTGCTGGGTCCTGGTCTGCTCTAAGAGCACTCGCTTGGCTAGAAGCCATCCTGGAAGACCTATCTCCTAAGTCTTATCTTAAGGCTCTTAAGTTCTTAAGTCTCTATCTATTCTTGCCAAGGCTGAGCTCGTACCCTCCACTCTCCAACTCTGGTGGACTTTCCAAGAGAAGAATTTGTAACTTGACTTTGCTGATTTACATCTTGACTCTGCAGTACCAACCTGGTGAGAAATAGTTCATATTCATAACATACCCAAAGAAATTATTATTTTAAATTTATTGTTACTTTTCACAATCAAGTCTTTCTGTAGCTTTGATTTGCAGTAAATTAGCCTTTCTCAACAAATGCCTATACTTTTTTTTTTGGCATTGGTTATATTTTTTTCCTCTATTCAGTTATACTGAATTCTCCTAGCAGATGGCCATCATTATTTTATGTTTTGTGGGAAAATATGGCAGAGAAATTGTAGCACAAGTAGGAAACTGTAATTGAAAAAGCCATGTGAATATGGAGACCTATTGTCTGAAAAACCCCATCTGTATTAGCAAGTTAATTGGTGAAATTTTTTTTAAAGAATTATTTTATTTCACTTTATTTATTTATTTTAATTTGATCAAAGAGGGACAGAGTGAGAGAGAGAGAGACAGAGAGAGGGAAAGTGAGAAAGCAAGCTGCCAGGTCTGGAACTCGAACTGCGGTCAGCCATATGGGAGTCCAGCACCCTTAACCACCATGCCACTTGTTGGCCTGTGGTGAAATATTTTACCTGCCTTTATTCCCATCTAAATGATTTAAGTGACTTTACACTTCAAGTAAAACAAAATGAAGTCATGTAATTACTGCAGGAGGCAATTTCTGAGATTGTCATTAAAAAATATTTTTTGTTCCTCATAGGCTTTCTTTTTTCCTACTTGATACTTAGAAGACTACATTTCCCAGAAATCTCTACAAAGAACTTCCCCAGAGCAAGGGAACACCTCCACCCCATTACTCCCATCTGGAATGGTGTTAGCTAGTGAAGACTCTACTGAGCCTCAGAAAGCAGGTAATTGAGAAGAGAACCAATGTCTAGTTATAATTTAAATTGCAGCAAATGAGGATTATAAGCATAAAACAAAATAAAATTACCCCAAACAAAACAGTAAATTGTTTTGTTTTGGACTAATTGGAACATATCTAAATTCTTTCTTTAGTTTCAAAACCAATTTCCATTCCAATTCTAGGAAGCACACGTCTCCCACTGAATGCAGCAATGAAACCTGAACAAATGCAGCTGGTGGAGGATTCTGAAGAGAAAATACTAAGAGGCAAACTGGAGAAGGAGGCTAGGTACCAACACAGAGAAAGTTCCCAAAGTACTCCCCCTAGTTCTGACTTCACAGGAAAGGAGACTTCTGAGCAGAGTGAGCCGGGAAATTCATTTTTCTTTTTCTTTGCAAGCCTTTTCTCCATCATCTCACAACCGGGTCCCTAGGAATCCTATACTGGAGGCTGTGAGAGCAGAAAACGGCAGATACCTAAACCAACAGACTTTTCCAGAGTAGCAGTGAGAGTGGGTTCCCGTTCAGAGAGAGTTCCTGCTGTTTTTTGTCTCTTTCTATTACTACCACCTGGATCCAGATGCGGGTACAGTTGTGGGAAGTAAGCATCTAAACAGAGCAGAGTAAATAAAGCTCCAAGTTCAGCCTCCGGTGAACCCCAAAGAGATAAACCATATAATAATGATAATAATCAAAAGAATAGCTTTTAGTTACTGCCGAAAACTAAAAACAAAGAAAGTAATCTTGAAAGCAGAGAAAAATGATGCATGAATTGTGTAGAAATAATTATTTGAACAAATGTGGGTTTCTCATCAGAAACTATGGAGGGCAGAAGAAAGTGGAACTTTTTTTTTTTTTTTTTAATTCTGAAAGAACAGAGCTGTCAACCAGGAATCTATACCCAGCCAAAGTATACTTCAGAAATGAAAGTGAAATAAAGACATTCTCAGTTAAAGAAAAACTAAAGAATTCATTGTCAGTAGACTGACTCTGAAATAACTGCTGAAAAAGGTTATTCAGACAAAAAGAACATTACATCAGAAGGAAATTTGAACATTGCTAAGGAAAAAAATAATTTAAAGCGGTAAATATCTGGGTAAATTTACTAGACTATTCTTAAACCCTCTTTAATTTTTTTTTTTTGGAGAGGATTTTTTGCTATAGGGAACATATGCTTGCCAGGAAGACAGAGAGAGACAGAGAGACAGAAAGTGAGAAATCACCCCCCAGGGGGGATGGCCACGCCACAATCCCTTCTCCTCATTCTCCTCTCGGGATCTTGGGCAAGCACGCACACGCACCTGGTGTGAGTTTAAGCCACTGGGTCTGGGACTCGAACCACAGTCAGCTATGTGGGAGTTCAGCGACATAGCCATTACACCAACTGCTGGTCCTACCCTCTTTAATTTTTAAAAATACTTTTGACTTTGTCTGATGTGGGCTTTAATGTATGTAGATATACTACATAAGATAACTAAAATATAAAGGAAGGAGTATAAAGGAACCTATATTATGTAAGGATTCTACACTCCACTTGAAATAGTAAAATACTAATTCTAAGTAGAGTGTAAAAAATTAAAGTATGTATTTTGTAATTCCTAGAGTAGCCATTAAAAAACTCTATAAAAAATGTATAGTAAAAAAAATGCAATAGAAGGGCTGGCAGGTGGCATGGTGGTTAAGGGCACTCGACTCCCATATTGTCGACCATGGTTTAAGTCCCAGACCTGGCGGCTTGCTTTCTCTCCCTCTTTCACTCTGTCCCTCTCTGGTCAAATTTAAATAAATAAATGGATAAATAAAGTTAAATAAAATAATTCTTTAAAAAGTGCAATAGATTAAAATGGAATTCTACCAAATGTTCAAATATTCCAAAAGAAAGCAAGAAAGAGAAAAATGGAAGAATGAAAACTAGAGGAAACAAACAGTAAACCAATAATAAGATGGTAGACCTAAATATAATGTCAGTAATTACATTAAATGGAAGGAATCTTATTAATAATACATTGATTAAAACAGAAATTACCAGAATGGATAAAACTGACTTTATTAGAGGTAATATATAAGAAACTATTTTTAAATATTTTTGTTAAAATATAATAATTGTACACAATTGTGAGGGTACAGTATGATTTTACAGTATAAGAATACAATGTATTCTTTAAGAATATGTATTCAAAGGGAGCTGCAGATAGTGTAATGTTTACATGGCTGGACTCCCACATAGTCAACGTTCAAGTCCTGGATCTGGCGACTTAAAACTCATGCCGGGCACATGGACATGCGTGCTCAAGATCCCAAGAGGAGAGAGGAGAAGAGGGATAGCAGTATGGCCATCCCCTCTGGGGGATGATTTCTCACTTTCTGTCTCTCTGTCTCTCCAGTGAGTGCATGCTCTCTACAGCAAAAATCTCTCTTAAAAAAAAAAAGAACATGTATTCATTAAGGTTAAGTGGCATACCTTTCTTCTCAGCTACTTGTCATTATTGTGTTGGGGAAATTCAAACATTCCCTTTTAGTTATTCTGAGATACATAGTAAGTTGTTGCCACCTATATTCTCCCCTCTACACCTGTTTATCAGGTCATTTATTATTATTTATTTATTTAGTTTTTTGCTTTTGAGTTGTTTTGAGTTCCTTATATATTCTAGTTATTAATGCCTGGTCAGATGGATAATATGCAAAATTTTTTTCTATAGTGTGGGCTGTTTCTTCACTCCATAGAGTCTTCTTTACCATGTAGAAGCATTTTAGCTTGGTATAATCTCATTTGTCTATTTTTGCTTCTGTTGCCTGTGGTTTTGAGGTTTTATTAGTGAACTCTCTTCTAGTACACGTGCCCTGAAGTGAAGAAACTCATTTTAAATATGATGATATAAGTAGGCTGAAAGTAAAAGATGGGAAAATATACACTATGCAAATACTAATCAAAGGAAAACTGAAATGGTTATGTTGAAAACCATTAAAAAAAAGTAGATTTTCAGAGATTAAAAAAAAAAACAGGTATAAAGAGAATCATTACACAGTAATAAATGGACCCCTTTACCAAGTAGCTATAATAATTGCATGTATATATTCACCTAATAAAAGAGCTTCAAAATATATGAAGCAAAAACTGACATATCTAAAAGGAGAAATAGATAGAACCACAATTATAGCTGGAAACAGGAACATTCCTATCTCAGTAATAACCAGAACTAGTAGGCAGAAAATAATCAAGGATATGGAAGAACTAAATAACACCATCGACCAATTAGGTCCAGCTGACATTTACAGAACACTTCACCGAACAGCTACAGAATACAGCTTTTTCAAGTGCCCATGAAACATCCACCAACAGAGACCCTATAGGTCATAAAATAAACGTTATCAAATTTAAAGAAATCAAACTCATTTAAGGTATGTTATCTGACCATAATATAATTAGATTGCAAATCAACTACTGAAAAATCACATGAAAATTTCCCTTGGAAATTAAGCAACATATTTCTAAATAATTTACATGCTAAAGATGAGGTCTCAGGAAAAATTAGAAAATATTTTTAACTTAACAAAAGTGAAAATACAACATATCAAAATTTGCGTGCTGCAGCTAAAGCAGTGCTTTGAGTAAAATATATGTTAGGTTATAAAGAAAGTCATAATGTATTTTTCCGTGTTTTTCTATGCAAAAAAAGCATTCTGACTTTCCTGACAACCCAATAGTATCATGTGTGCTTATATTAGAAAAGAAGGAAGATTTCAAGTCAATTATCAAAGTTTCCATCTTAATACAACCGGAAGGGTAAGAGCAAAATAAGCCTGAAGCAAGCTAAAGGAAAGAAATAATAGATGTAAAAGCAGAAATCAATTAATTGGGGCTGGCCCCATGGCCTAGTGCTTAAGGGAGCTGGATCCCATACAGCTGACTGTGCAGTTTGAATTCCAGCACGGACAGCTTTAAAAACACATTGGGGGGAACCAGCAGTTAGCGTAATGGCTATGTTGCTGGACTCCCACGTAATCAACTGCAGTTCGCGTCCCGGACCCGGTGGCTTAAAACTCACGCCGGGCACATGTGCGTGCGTGCCCAAGATCCCGAGAGGAGAATGAAGGAGAAGGGATTGCGGTGTGACCATTCCCCCTGGGGGGTGATTTCTCGCTTTCTGTCTCTATGTCTCTCTCTCTGTCTGGCGAGCGCACACGCCCTATAGCAAAAACCTCTCCAAAAAAAAAAACAAAAACCCACTGGGCATGTGTATGTGTGTGCTCAAAATCCCGACAGGCTGGAAAAATAGAAGAGAAAGGGTTATGGTGTGACCATGCCCCATTAGAAGCTATTTTCTCCCCCTCCCATCTCTCTTTCTTCCTTCATGACAAGTACACCTGCCCTCTGGTCATTAAAAAAAAGAAAGAAGGAAGAAAATGAAATCAATTAAATTGAAATAGGAAAACACAAAAAGAAAAGGAATAAAAACAAAATCTGATTCTTTAAAAACATCAAAAAATATTAATAAGCCTTAAGCATGACTGAAAAAAAACCCCCATCAATTAGTACCTAGAATGAAAGAGCGATTATTACTATGGCTCCCTCAAACATTAAAAGGATAAATAAATGAATACTCTGAGACACATATAAACTCACAAAGTAAACAAAACAGATCAATTACCTGAAACCACATACTATTAAAACTCATCCAAAATGAAATCGATAACTGAACAGTATTAAACTATTTTAAAAATTAATTCATAGTATAAAACCAAAATATAAGTGTATAACAGATGAAATATAAATTCCAAAATATAAATCTCTAAATCCAGATGGTTTTATGGTGAATTCTAACAAATATTTAAAGGACAACACAAATATACACAGTTTCTTCCAGAAAACTAGAATATGAGAAAACATTTTCTAAGTTGTTTTATGAGGCCAGCATCACACTAATACCAAAATCATTAAAAAGGCAGTATGAGAGAAGTAAAATAAAGACTAATATCCTTCATATTAGAATATAGATGCAAAAATTCTCAACAGAATATTAGTATATGCACTTGAAAACATACTCAACATCATTAGTCATTAGGGAAATGCAAATCAGAGCCATGAGTTACCACTTCATACTCACTAGGATGGATATCATAAAAAAGAGATGATAACAAGCATCAAGAATTTTAAAAGATGAACTTTATAGCATGTGAGTTAAATTTCAATAGTGCTGTTAATATATATTTTCAAATAGAATCCAGCAATACATGAAAGAAATAACTACATCATGCCCAAGTGAGGTTATCCTGAAAATCCAAGAATGGTTAAAAAATTGTAAATCCATCAGTGTATACTTAGTCTAAGGAAGAAAATCTCATGTTCCAATTAATTGATAATGAAAAAGCTCTTGACAGAATTCAGTATCCATTTATGATAAAAAAAAAAAACTTTTAGCACACTAGGAACACTCTACAACCTGATGCAAATTACTACCCTCCCTCAAAAAACAAACAAACAAACCCAACAACCCATGTCTCATAGATGCTTATATCACACTTAATGGTGAAAGAGTAAATGTTTTCTTTGTAAGATCAAGAACAATGCAATAATGTCCAGTCTAACCACTCCAATTCAATATCTTACTGGGAATTCTATCCAGTGTAACAGGGTAAGGAGGGGAAAAAAGAAAACATACAGATGGCAAAGGAAAAAACTATTTCCAGACAATATAGTTGTTTGTGTAAAAACATCTCAGGGACTCTACAAACACAACACAACACAACACAACACAACAACACAACATATCACCTAGAATTTTTGAGTTTAGCCAAGGTCATAAAGTACAAGGCTAACCCACAGAAGTCAATCATATTAATGACAAAATTATAGAGATGGAAAACAGCTTAGTGGTTGCTAGAGGTTAGGGAGGGAATTGCCCATGGCTCACAAAGGGTAACACAAGTGATCCTTGTGAAGGACTTGCTCTGTGTCTTGACTATGTTGGTGGTCACACAAAGCTACACATAATAAAACTGCATAGAACTAAACACACACGCAATTGAGTGTAAGTTAAACTGGTGAAATTTAAGACAGGTGGATTATACTAATGTGGCATTATATCAATGCCAATTTCTTTGTGATATTGTGCTAAAGTTATCCAAGATATTCCCACTGGGGGAGACTAATATGTATACAAGATCTCTCTGTATTGTATCTTACAACCAATTGCATGTGAATCTACAATTAATCTCAAAATAGCAAGTGACCAACAACGACAAAAATCAACTGGAACTCTCATACATTGCTAGTGAGAATGCAAAATGGCACATTCACTCTGGAAAATAGGTCAATAATTTCTCAAAGAGCTAAACATACACTTACCATTTGATCAACAATCCCACTCCCAGATATTTACCCTAGAGAAATAAAAACTTATGTTCAGTGGTTAAAGTGCTGGATTCCCACATGGCCAATAGCAGTTCAGGTTCAGGACCTGATGGCTTGAAAATCATGCTGGGCACATGTGTGTGCATGCCCAGAATCCTGAGAGGAGACTGGAGGAGAAGAGATTGTGGCATGGCCATTCCATCTGGGGGAGGGGGATGATGGGATGATTTCTTACTTTCCCTCTCTATGTCTTTCTCTGGTGAGTGCACACACCCTATGTAAACCAAAAACACCTTAAAAAACTGTACACAAATATATGTAGCTCTAATTATAATTGCCAAAAATAGAAACAATTTAAACATCTTTCAATGGATAAATGAATATATAAACTATGGTATATCCAGACAACACAATACTACTCAGCACTAAAAACGAACAAACCACTGACACATATACCCTGGGTAGATCTCAAAGACATTACACTGAGTGAAAGGAGCTGGTGTTAAATGTTATGTATTGTATGATTCCATTTTTATGCTATCCTCAAAAAAAAAAAAAAAGTATAGTCATGGAGAAGAGTGGTTGCCAAATGTGAAAATGGAAAGAAGAGGTGATACAGATGGATAATGTGAAGGAGTTTTTTAGATGATGTTAACTGTTCGTATCCTGATCTGATCAAATGGTGGTGATTACAGGAATATATACATGCATTAAAATTCACAGGGCTGTGCACCAAAATTAAGAAATGAATTTTTCTGTATGTTAATTTAAAAAGCAAATTTCTAAAAAAAGCAGTGTTGACATTTAAATCTTAAAGTTAATACATTCAAATAAGCTATTTAGAATGTAGTTGTTTGTAGCATAATTCTAGCTCTTATAGTATTTTAAAGACTATCATAGGCTTTTTTATAGTGTATTACGGAGCTCACAGAGCATAAAATGAAAATTTCCTAACTCCAACTTCAACTAAGAAAAAAAAAAATTACTATAAAAAATATCCAGTAGGGCCAGACCTGTAGAGCAGTGATTAAACCCTGTACATAGGGAATCAGATCCCACAAAGCCATTTGCTGTTTGGATCTGGGCCCAGATGTCTTGAAAAACACACCAGGCACTTGTGTATGGCTGCCCCAAATCCTGATGGGATGGAGAAATGAAAGATAGAGGATTACCACGTGACCATGCCCATTGATGGTGGTGGTGCTGCTCCCCCCTTGCCCTCTCTATTAGCATCTTTTGGTGAGCACCCACACCTTCTGACAATAAAAAAGATACTCAGGAACACCAAGTAAAAATATTTATTTTAAAGGGTAGCATGAAGGCTGGACAGGGAGATGTTGGTTAATGGATACAAAAATTACAATTAGGTTAGAGAAATAACATCTAGTGTTCTATAGCACTGTGAGTGACTATAGTTAACAATAATTTATTTACACTTATATGACCCCAAGATATCTAGAAGAGATTTTGAATGTTCCCAGCACAAAGTAATGTTTGAGATAATGGCTTTCCTAATAATCCTGATTTGACCAAAACACATTATAATCTTGTATTGAAAAAACTCACACAGGGGGCCAGCAGGTGGCATAGTGTTTAAGGCAGGTGAATCCCACATGGCCAACTCTGTGGTTCAAGTTCTGAACCGGGAACTTTGAAAAACATGCCAGGCGTGTGTGTGTGTGTGGCCCAAAATCCCAAGAGGAGAATGGAGGAGAAGGGGCTGTGGCATGGCTATTCCCTCTGGGAGGTGATTTCTCACTTTCCCTCTCTGTTTTTCTCCAGCAGCGAGCATATGCGCAAAAAGATCTTTAAAAGAAAAAAGAAAGATAAGAAAAAAAAAATCACAGTGAACTCTAAAACATGTACAATTAGTATGTGTCAAAAATCTGTAAAAAGAACATTTCTTTTAGTGATTCTTTACTCAAATTGTAGCTGCAGACAACATATTAAACAAATGTCTGCTAATTTTTTTAAATAAAAAGCAGATTAAGTTTTGCTGATGCATTAATGGTGATTATAATCATTAAATAGTAAATAAAAGTTTAAATGATCTATAAATAGACTAAAAGTCACTCAGGTAATTTAAAACAAAGATGAATTTTATAGCTCTTCAATTAAGATATTAGATTAAAAACCATGGCATTAGGTCAAATCAAGGATGATATGCATTATAATCAAATAAATTACTGCCTGCATAGAAATAAGAAGGTAATTATTAATTAGCCCCCACAATATTTAAGTAAGTAACACAATGTAAAGTAGTCTTTAAAAAACATCCTTGAGGGGCCATTAGGTGTCATAGTGGTTAAGGCACTGGACTTCCACATGGCCAACTGAGGTTCAAGTCTCAAATCCAGGGTTTAAAACTCACACCGTGTGCCCATGCATGCCTAAAATATCAAGAGTAGAATAAAGAGGGGAATGCAGTGTGACCATCCCTGCCCCACAGGGGTGATTTCTCACTTTCTGTTTCTCTGTCTCTCTGGTGAGCACACACTCCCTATAGCAAAAATCTCTCAAAAAAAGAACGAAACGCAAAAGGAAAAAAAAAAATCTTGAATGTTTCTCAAAGGCATATGGTGTTTTAAAAATGTACCCTAAATGTACCTTAAACGCAACATTCAAATCAGGAAAATGCTAAATGGTGTAATTCGAATCAGCTAAATAAAAAAAAAATACTTAGCTATAATTATTTCCATAAACATAGGTTTCCAATTCTGGCTACGATTATTCCAAACTTACAGAGAGGAAACAGGAGGCCACCCTATCTATGAAACGGATCAGCCCTTCAACTGCTTCCAGACAGCTTGTGCATTAAACTGAACAATCTATACAGAAATTGAGTGGTAACATCAATCTGCACATTCTGGATTTCCATCACATTCTATAGAACCTAGGTCCCACAGTAGCTATAATATCTGCATAGGGAGCCCTCTGGCTCAGCTCGATTGCCTGCTGTTTTTTCAGGACAAGAAAGCTATAAAATCTGGCAGCTGCCTGTTTCCGGTCACTATTTCTGCAGAGCTTCATCAGACTAAAGGAATGTATTCCCATCTTGTTAGACTCCTGGAGAAAAGAGTGAGAAAAGAGGAAAGGAAAGGGAAATGAGATCATTAGAAGTAAAGCAAGCTATGGATACATAATAAACAACAAAAGATTGGTATTTCTGATAAGTGACTATGAATCTGAAATGAAGAAATGCAAATGACCCTTGTAAACTTATTAAAACAACATAGGTTACTGAGCCCCACTTGGTTCATTGAGAAAATGCACGTAAATTAACTCTAAATTGTTATACAAATTTTTAACGTGTTACACAAATGTTAGGTCTTTTAAAAAATTGATGTTAACATAGCTTCCAAATGAGTTCCAAGTCCCTCCTCCAAATTATTCACATTGCCAATGTTCTTTTTTTTTTGTAAATATATATTGAGGTTGTGTGTGCGTGTGCATGTGCGTGTGTGTGGTGATCAGATAGATAGGGAGAGACCTAAATCCTAAATATAACACTTGATTACTTTTCACAATGTGAACACAGCTGTGTAACCTCCACCAGGTCAAATATTTAACTTTACCAGCACTCCAGGTTTCTTCATACTCCTCCTGGTCATTACAAAAGGAACCATTATTCTAGCCTCTAGCTCCCTAGATAAGTTTTAACTATTTTTGAACTTTACAGAAATGAAATTATTCAGCATGCATTTGTATATGTTTGGAATTTTTTTTGTTGTTGTTGCTCAATACATAATTATAAGATTTACTTAGGTCGTTGTGTGAAAGAAGAGTCATTTTCTTTTCTTTCTTTTTTTTTTTTAGAGAGGTTTTTTTGCTATAGGGTGCGTGCACTCACCAGAAAGAGAGAGACAGACAAAAAGCGAGAAATCATTCACCAGGGGAGATGACCAATCCCTTCTCCTCCATTCTCCTCTCGATATCTTGGGGTATGTGTCAAAAATCTGTAAAAAGAACATTTCTTTTAGTGATTCTTTACTCAAATTGTAGCTGCAGACAACATATTAAACAAATGTCTGCTAATTTTTTTAAATAAAAAGCAGATTAAGTTTTGCTGATGCATTAATGGTGATTATAATCATTAAATAGTAAATAAAAGTTTAAATGATCTATAAATAGACTAAAAGTCACTCAGGTAATTTAAAACAAAGATGAATTTTATAGCTCTTCAATTAAGATATTAGATTAAAAACCATGGCATTAGGTCAAATCAAGGATGATATGCATTATAATCAAATAAATTACTGCCTGCATAGAAATAAGAAGGTAATTATTAATTAGCCCCCACAATATTTAAGTAAGTAACACAATGTAAAGTAGTCTTTAAAAAACATCCTTGAGGGGCCATTAGGTGTCATAGTGGTTAAGGCACTGGACTTCCACATGGCCAACTGAGGTTCAAGTCTCAAATCCAGGGTTTAAAACTCACACCGTGTGCCCATGCATGCCTAAAATATCAAGAGTAGAATAAAGAGGGGAATGCAGTGTGACCATCCCTGCCCCACAGGGGTGATTTCTCACTTTCTGTTTCTCTGTCTCTCTGGTGAGCACACACTCCCTATAGCAAAAATCTCTCAAAAAAAGAACGAAACGCAAAAGGAAAAAAAAAAAATCTTGAATGTTTCTCAAAGGCATATGGTGTTTTAAAAATGTACCCTAAATGTACCTTAAACGCAACATTCAAATCAGGAAAATGCTAAATGGTGTAATTCGAATCAGCTAAATAAAAAAAAAATACTTAGCTATAATTATTTCCATAAACATAGGTTTCCAATTCTGGCTACGATTATTCCAAACTTACAGAGAGGAAACAGGAGGCCACCCTATCTATGAAACGGATCAGCCCTTCAACTGCTTCCAGACAGCTTGTGCATTAAACTGAACAATCTATACAGAAATTGAGTGGTAACATCAATCTGCACATTCTGGATTTCCATCACATTCTATAGAACCTAGGTCCCACAGTAGCTATAATATCTGCATAGGGAGCCCTCTGGCTCAGCTCGATTGCCTGCTGTTTTTTCAGGACAAGAAAGCTATAAAATCTGGCAGCTGCCTGTTTCCGGTCACTATTTCTGCAGAGCTTCATCAGACTAAAGGAATGTATTCCCATCTTGTTAGACTCCTGGAGAAAAGTGAGAAAAGAGGAAAGGAAAGGGAAATGAGATCATTAGAAGTAAAGCAAGCTATGGATACATAATAAACAACAAAAGATTGGTATTTCTGATAAGTGACTATGAATCTGAAATGAAGAAATGCAAATGACCCTTGTAAACTTATTAAAACAACATAGGTTACTGAGCCCCACTTGGTTCATTGAGAAAATGCACGTAAATTAACTCTAAATTGTTATACAAATTTTTAACGTGTTACACAAATGTTAGGTCTTTTAAAAAATTGATGTTAACATAGCTTCCAAATGAGTTCCAAGTCCCTCCTCCAAATTATTCACATTGCCAATGTTCTTTTTTTTTTGTAAATATATATTGAGGTTGTGTGTGCGTGTGCATGTGCGTGTGTGTGGTGATCAGATAGATAGGGAGAGACCTAAATCCTAAATATAACACTTGATTACTTTTCACAATGTGAACACAGCTGTGTAACCTCCACCAGGTCAAATATTTAACTTTACCAGCACTCCAGGTTTCTTCATACTCCTCCTGGTCATTACAAAAGGAACCATTATTCTAGCCTCTAGCTCCCTAGATAAGTTTTAACTATTTTTGAACTTTACAGAAATGAAATTATTCAGCATGCATTTGTATATGTTTGGAATTTTTTTTGTTGTTGTTGCTCAATACATAATTATAAGATTTACTTAGGTCGTTGTGTGAAAGAAGAGTCATTTTCTTTTCTTTCTTTTTTTTTTTTAGAGAGGTTTTTTTGCTATAGGGTGCGTGCACTCACCAGAAAGAGAGAGACAGACAAAAAGCGAGAAATCATTCACCAGGGGAGATGACCAATCCCTTCTCCTCCATTCTCCTCTCGATATCTTGGGCATGTGCCCAGCGCGAGTTAAACCACCGGGTCCGGGACTCGAACCGCGGTCAGCTACATGGGAGTCCAGCGACATAGCCATTACGCCAACTGCTGGTCCCAGGAGTCATTTTCATCACCGTACACTACAGTGTTCTACCCTTTAAATACACCACAATTTACTTACCCAGCCTATAGTTGATGAACATTTGGGTTGAATTATGAATAACAAATATTATTCATAAGTTCTCTTCTCTTTCAATTTGACAGAGGGCATATATGCTCACCAGAGAGAGAGAAAAAGTGGTAAAGCAACTTCCATGGGGGATGATCACACTGCAATCTCTTCCCCTCCATTTTTCCCACCTTTTGGGACTTGGGGTACATATGCACACATGCCAGGCCTGTTTTTCAAGCGTCTGGGTCTGAGACTTGAACTGCACAGATGGCCGTGTGGGATGTAGCTGCCTACCTAGGGTGCCACAGGCTGGTCCTATAAATAATCTTTTACATGTCTTCTGATGCACAGACTTTTGTATTCTTTTTGGGTATACACTTGGGAGTAAAACTGCTGAGTATGAGCAATTTTAGTACATCTTTTAGTGTGTTTGCACAATTTTTTAATGGCCAACAGGTGGTATGGTGGTTAAGATGCTAGACTCCCACTAGGGTGACCACAGTTTGAGTCCCAAACCTGGTTGCTTGCTTTCCCACTTCATTTCTCTCTCTGTATGTCTCTGTCTGGTGGTCAACATTAAGAAATAATAAGTCAAATTAAATAATTATTTAAAAAATCTTTTCAAAAGTGATTTTATCAATTAATATTTTCAACATACTATAGGAGAGTTATAGTTGCTCTATATCCTCACCAATACTTGGTATTATCTCTGATACTATATTTTAAGTAAAGTGTTTCTCTTAAAATTTATGTTAATATAAATGGCTCCCATGGAAAGTACAATTCATGTTTTTTCTAAAGAATTATTTTATTTAACTTTATTTATTTAATTTGGCCAGAGAGGGAGAGAGTGAGAGAGAGAGAGAGAGAGAGAAAGCAAGAAAGTAAGCCACTAGGTCTGGAACTTAAACAGAGGTAGGCCATGTGAGAGTCCAGTGCACTTAACTACCATGCCACCTGCTGGTCCCTGGAAAGTACAATTTTCTCAAGGACGAAAAAATCCACAGGTCTTTGATTGTCTTAAAATATCATGGAGATGATCAATGTATCAGGTTTCTTCTCCTTAAAGGTATTGAAGGTGGGCACGGTTATAAACAACACTAGTGGTAAATGCAGAGGTACATTTGTACATTGCAGAGGCTGGGGAACATGACTACATAAACATCTCCCAGTCTGCACAAATTTAAAAGATGTTGGCATCACCATAGGGCACCTGCATGCTTACTAGAAATAACTGATGTATAATAAAACATTCAATTATGGGTGATGATAACTCCTTTCATGAAGACTGGGGCTTAGATTTCCAGAGCAGAAGCAGTTTATAGTTAGAAATGCTGTAGTGAATACTAGCCAGAACTTGCATGAGTGCCAGACTTCTTAGATAAGTGTAAAGCATTTTGAGAAATACCACATACAAGATTTTGCTGATCCATAACATTTAACAAATTAGTAAGTTAATACTTTATCTCATCCAAAGGTGTGGTCCAGGGTCAGCAACCTTGCAGAGAAGATATACCCAACCTTCATTTATTCACTACCATGACAGATAAGATGTGGATTGGATAACTTTCTCCCAGAGATTGTAAGGATATCCTCTTCAATTTCAAAAATTATTTTAAGAAACCTTGGGGTCAGACTAGCAAGGCAGACCAGTGGTTAAAGAAGCCAGATCCTTCATGGCTGACTGTAGTTCAAATTCCAGTCCCAGTGACCTAAAAAATAACATACTGTATGTACATGCATACTCCAAATCCTGACAGGATGGAGAAATAGAGAAGGGATTTTAATGTGGCCAGGCCCTACTGGGAGTGTGTGTACCCTCTTGCAAAAAACAAAAACAAAAACAAACCCTGAGATGACAAATATGCAAGACTGAACAGATGTTCTTATTTCTGTTGCCTTCAAAATACCCCCTAAAATGAAGGTAAAGGGGGGGAAAGTGGCAAGGAAATGAGAGAAAGACAAAGAAAGTGAAGACTTAACTGGGAGGAAAATCAACAAAGCCAATTTGAGATACAGGACTTGGAAAATCTCAGGCATTGAAGACATTGGCCTATCACAAGCTAAGGATGGGAGGTGGGGGTGAAGTTGGAAGTGGGAGCATTCCTTGAGAGTCTACTGGAGAACAATGAGGCCCCAAGTCCACTCTACCCCTCAGTAAAGATTACTATTACTACTCAGAAGGCAAGAGGCAAGGTGTTGCCTTTCTGGAAACTCCAATCATTGAGGCACTAGATTTGAGACACTTGCACTGGGAATGGTGGAGGAAAACTGTCATATCACAAAATGAGGATTAAGTGAAATTATCTCTCTTTTTTTGGGGGGGGGGAGAGGTTTTCGCTATAGGGCACGTGCGCTCACCATACAGAGAGAGACATAGAGACAGAAAGCGAGAAATCACCCCCCGGGGGGATAGTCACGCCGCAATACCTTCTCCTCCACTCTCCTCTCAGGATCTTGGGCATGCACGCACACGCGCCTGGCGTGAATTTTAAGCCACCGGGTCTGGGACACGACCCGCGGTCGACTACGTGAGAGTCCAGTGACATAGCCATTACGCTAACTGCTGGTTCCCGAAATTATCTCTTTTTTTAAAAAGTATTATTTTAAGTTTATTTATGTATTCATTCATTCATCCATTTATTTTAATTTGACCAGAGAGGGACACAGAGAGAGAGAGAGAGGAGAGAAAGAAAAAGCAAGCCGCCCAGTCCAGGACTCAAACCACAGTCAGCCATGTGGGAGTCCAGTGCTCTTAATCACCATGCCACCTGCCAACCCCAAAAATTTTACACTCTGAATGGGGAGACAACCAGCCTCTACAGGACACCAGTTGGTGGTACAGCATGCTGTCAGGCTGCTCACATGGAAGGTTCTCGGTTTGCATCCAGACACTTCCCTGAACATGCTGACTGTGTGTGACCATATCTGGAGCTGGCTAAGGCTCAGGTGGATCCTAGCCTGGGGACCGTTTTGGGGATGTCTGTTTCTCTTTCCCCTTCCCACTCACTCATGGAGAAACAAACATATGAACTTCAAAAAACTGAAACAAAACCCACTACATGCTCAACTCAATAAATGAAATTTTTTTTTATTTAAAAACAAAGCACATCAGCATTAAATTTCAGAGTAACAGGCAATATGTGTGTGTGTGTATATATATATATATATATGCATGCTTTTGGAGAGAAAATAAAGATAATCTAAAAAAGATGACAAAACAAGGCAGCACCTGACTTTTCAATAATAACACAAGAATCCTAGAAGTGTTACAAAGCCTTCAACATCTGAGAGAAATTATTTTTAACCTATATCCAGAGACAACCAATCAAGTTACAGGTAAAATAAATAGATTTTCAGGCATATGCACAAGGTCTCCATCTCTTATGCACTCTATCTCAGATAATTATGAGAGGATGGTAACAAGAAAATTAAAATAAAGGAAGATCCAAACATCAAGAAACAGAAGAACTAATATGAGAGAGACAAATACATTCTCGTTTACAATAAAGGATTGTCCCAAGAAAAAAAACTGCAGCAGACCTAAAGAATAACTAGTCTGGGTTAGAACAAAAGGATGATGACCTCGAGGAAGAGTATCTTCAAGAAAAAAATATGGAACCAACGTATCAATTAATATATTTGACCATAATAAAAGGGATTTTTAATGTACTGTCAACGAGTTTAGAAAAACTAATTAAGAATGGATATATAAACACTAACCAAAAAAGGGATAAAATGAGGCAATGATTAACTTAAAAAACAACAAGCAAAACAATGGTAAAGTTGACAAGGAAAGAAATGTAATTGCACTGTGAAGTAGCAATGTGAACTAATATTTATTTTTTAAATGTTTTTATTGCTAAAGGGTCCATGAACTCTCCAGAGACAAAGAAAGCCCCTCCCTAAAAGGGCATGATCATGCTGCAATCCTTTTTCCTTTATTTCTTCATCCCATCAGGATTTTGGGCACAACATACACATCTGCCCAGTATGTTTTTCAAGTCACCATGCTTGGGATCCGAACTGCAATCACCACATGGGATCTAGCTCCCTATACATACTAATTACCTGCTGCACTATGGGATTGGCCTAATGTGAACTCATTTTTATACAGTCATTATGCCAGAGACTGTTAGTTTTCCCTTAATATCCACTGCCCTCTTCTTCCATAGTAACAGAATTGTTAGCTGGCCTTAAGTTACCAGTAAAGATTACATTTCCTTGCTAGATGTGGCAATGCGACTAAGTGCTGGTCAATGAATTATAAAAAGTGGCACACAATTTCTTGGTCATACTGTTAAAGAAAATTTTGCTGCTGATTGGAACACACACCTGGTAAATAGTCATTTTGAATCTTCTAACACAGTATATTGAATTTTAAAGATTATATATGAGAATTATTTTAATGAAAACATAAAATAAAATTTAGAATTACTTGAGTTATCACTCTTAAACTGTTATAGACTTAGTTCTGTATTGAGAATTAGTTGATATACTACTAAAAATAAGAATGGGACATAGAATATATATCTAGAAGCATGGTGTAAGAAGTTAGATTAGAATATGATTAGAATATGCAGGCACTAAAAATAAAGTCTTATATTTAGCCTGGATATACCACTCAAAATCATCCTACTAGTATAATTTGGCCTTAGCAAAAACATAAGAAAAACAGATTCATTTTTATTTTATCTAGAAACTTGAAGTCAATATTTGTTTTTAAAATTCAAAATAGGGTTGACAAATCCTACTATCTTACCCGTAAACTATTTAACAGCCGAAGTATTCTTCGATTCCATCTTTCTGCCTCAATATTTCGTTCATTCCCTGATGACTCTTTTTTGGGTGATTCCTGTTTAAATATTTCATTTAAGCAAATTTTATTTATGTTTACTATTTGCCAAGCATACCATTAGTTCCTACAAGAAACACAACTATAACAGTGGGTCCTGCCAATAAAAAGCTTACAGTCTGATAATAGAAGACTAATATATAAATATAGGCCAACCTTTGAAGGTATACACTTCTACTCCTCAGGCTGTTCCCTGGTAAGGAACACCAAAGCAGAAGATTCTGCAGTCTTTATTGATAACGCATGTAGGTCGAATGCTCCAACTTTGAAAAGTAAAGTTAGCAAAAACAATTTGTGGCAAGTACTATCCTAGTTCTGGTCAATCTGAACTCAGGAGTTGACAGGGATGGATACAAAAACTTCCTTGTAAAGGCTTTTATCTGAACTTACCTGGTGATACAGATGCTCTAAAAATAACTGATGCTTAGTAGTTTGCATATAGTCAGATTAGAAACCTTCCAGATTTAGAAGGTACCTTGAAGGTACTCAGACTTAGAAGATTAACCCCTTGCCTGTTATGCTATATGAATAGATTCATTGTTTTCCATCTTCAAAGCTTAACCATCTTCAGAAATACTTCAATATTCAAAAATTATACAGTTGAAATCCTGTTTTGAGAACTCATTTGAATCCCTTACCAACTAACACCTCATGGGTTGAGAACAGAAAGAACTGGGCATAGGAAAGGTGTCGAAGATTCTGATAAAAGAGCAAACCTACCAAGGGGAGGGGAGGGGGAAGGGAAGTGGCACAAACGTGACCTACTTTGTGATTTTTCCTAGGCTAGTTCTGACCATGCAACCCAATAGCATCTGTGTCACCCTCACTATGCATTCACTGTTTGTCTGGCTTTCATGTATAGCTCTGGAACCCAGACACTTCTCGAAAGTGCTTTCAAGTTCAAATACCTCAAGATGATTTCAGAAAGCTCCAGAAGATTTTTCATGACATTATAAGTCATTTAAGGCTAAAGGGACTCTGTGACTCAGTCTAGAAACTGCTGAGTCTCCATTCCCACCAACTATATTGGCTTCCTGTTCTGCCGATGCTGTATTCCTCCTTATATCCCAAGGAGACTGAGTTGAAAATGTGGTCATTTTATTCTGAAGAGTTTTCCACATCTCTCCAGCAACAACTTATGTTTATTCCTTTCTGGTCTGTCCTTATATGAATGAGTTCACTCACTTATTAATGTTTATTTTATTGTTATACGAACACATGCTATTTTATAAAAAGTTCTTTGTTACAGATCCATGAAACTGTAACTTCACTTTTAACACATATCCAAACTAACCAGGGTCAGGTTCAAAATAAACAGCCTGTGCATTTTGCTAAAGCCTGTTCACATGACCTATCTGGACACCCTACAGCTAAATCTATTGTGTGGAAAGTCCAGTGGATTATTAAAACAGCTGAACTTGTGCTGTGTTATGGTTTGTTTGACCATGTATGAAATTAACCTGTGTCTATAAGAGCAAAGAGAATGGTGAAAATGAATCAGCCCACTCTGGCTTAGCTGTTCGGATATTTCAGGTGAGAGGTTCAGATTATTTATTCTGTTTTAGATTACTCCAACAAGTCAGTCTGTTTTCCATATGAAAAAACAATCTAAGAATCTTGGAACTCATTATAAAGATAACTTATGTTTTAAAAACTAGTATCAGGCATTAATAGGCGTTTTGATAGTTACTAAAAAATGTGCTAAAATTCCTCACAGTCTTAAAAATGCCTCGAGTACTCTGGGATAAGGACCAGAGAAATAGGCAGTAACATATGGGGATCAGGTGAGTCAGATTTTATTTCTGGCTTTGCTACTGACATGTGGTCCTTTGAACAGACCATTTTCATTTTCTGATTTCCAGAAGTCTTGTACAGATACTGGACTTGAGCCACATCATGTAAAAAATGCCCATAATTTTTTGTTCATAAAATAAAATTTCAAATGACTTAGGCCATACTTACAATATAGTTGTTTCTCTAGAACTTCAAGTTAAAAAAACAAAACAAAACAAAACAAAACAAACAAAAAACTTGAAACAGTGATTCTCAACATTTAAAAATCTGTGGCTACCTTTGATAAGCATAAAAATCCCGCACTTGGGGTCAACAGGTGGTGTGGTGGTTAAGGGTGTTGGACTCCTACATTGCCTACCCTGATTCTAGTCCTGGACCTGGTGACTAGCTTTCTCACTTTCCCTCTCTCTCTGTTCCTCTCTGATCAAATTAAGACAAACAAACAAATAAATAATTCTTTTTTAAAAAAAATCTCACATTTTTCTTTAAAATTTGAAGTTCCAAAATAAAGAAAGAAAAAAAGTCAGAGCAATTCTGAATGTTTCATCAAACTATTCACAAACATCTCTGTTGTAACCAGAAATTTAAATTGTAAGTTCAGAAAGTAACATGAAAGCTCTAAGAAAAATTTTTAGAAAAATAAGGTATTAAATATTTAGGAATAAAGTTTTTAAGAACATCCCCAGGACTACACAAATATTTACCAATTCAACAGAACAATTTTCAATTTCTTGGGCTATAGAGGCATTCATTAAAGATGATCCCTCAGCAGCTGAAGAAAGCATTTCAACAGTATCCTGTAAAAGCAAATGAAGGGAAAATAGGTAATTCTGCTAATGGTTATTACAGGAACAATATAATTTTGTCAAATGCTTTAATCACACGAATGTTCATTTCTCAAATGAATCTAACTACCCACATTCTCAAAATATTAGTTCCGAAATACCCCGGATAGGCAGTCTGTGACTTAAATTCTCCTGTTTTCTACCTCCCACAAAGGAAGAACTTGAACATCCGTTTCCTCCTTGCTTCTTCCCCTCTTTCGTCTCCCTTTTCGCTGCAGGCCCTGCTGCTGAGATCATACTGCTTTGATTCATTCTACCTAGCCTCAGTCCCACACCTCTAGTTTCATGACAATACAAGGTGGCAGAGGAAAGAGGTCTGGGATGGGCAAGCAGAGGGAGTGGGAGTGAGGTGGGATATTTACCAAAAGCCATATTAGTTTTCCTCCTGCCACTACTGGAACCATACTTGGTGAAGTGAAGAAAAAGCTGTGTCCTCTAGAAGGGGAACAAAGACATAAAGAAAGAAGGAAAAAGAGAAAGCCAGAAGGGCTCTATTCCCTATCATCTCTTCTTTTCATTGCTACCAAAGTTCAGCCCTTTTCATCTTCATCCTTTCTCCAAGATTCACTTTCCACCTGTCATTTTTGTTCCTGATTAAGAGCTTCTTCTAACAGAGTTTGCTTGATTTTTCATTTCAGCTTTTTAAAATTTTAGTGAATATAAGGAGTTGTATTTGATTATTTAATGTATCTATTTGTGGCACTTCCCCTCCCCCCCTTTTTTTCTCTTTTTTGTAGTTTGTGCCTTAGGGAGCATGCACCTGGTCAGAAAGAGAGACAGAGACTGTGAGATATAAAATGAGAAATCACTCCATGGGGGGATAGCCATGCCACAATCCCTTCTCCTGTGATCTTGGGCACACACACACATACTCTCAGCATGAGTTTCAAGCCACCGAGTCCAGGACTTGAACCGCAGTTAGTCATGTGGAGTCTAGAGATGTAATCGCTACACCATCTGCTGCCCCCCTTTTTCTGTTTTAATTTTTATGAATATTCTACATTTTTAAGTACTCTCAATTTTGCAGTTAACTGTATACAAGTTGTTTTATAAAGATTTAGAAATGATTAATCAGAACAAATATTTTCCTGAACCTTCAAATTGACCATCTGTTTGCCATTTTTGGTAGCAAAATAAGAAAGGAATTGAAGGTTAATGCATAAGCATGAGGTGTAGGAATAAAAGTTCAGAAGAACTGGCACATCAATTCTTCCTTCTCTATACTTTCAAGCACACGGGAAAAATCTATTTTGTTAATATGTTTACAATAACTGCAGTTACATTTTCCTTCTGAAAAATCATAAAGAAGTTTACCTAATCATAATTTTTGGTAGCTGCACTCTAAGAAATATTCTGGCCCAAATAAGGGAGATAGTATTGGCAACCTACTATACTTGATATCAGTATATTATCAAATATTTAGTAAAACACACTCTGTTTTAATACATTGTGAAACTGTCTTTCCTTCCAAGGCATTCTATTTCAATGTGGGTTGACTCTGAACTCCCTGAGTGATTATCAAAATACAAGGATGATGGAACACAAAAAGCACTGGTTTATTTTCAACAAGTGGCTGTATTTGCATTCATATAACTAAAGAAGTGGCAATTGGGAAAATATTTTAAAACACATTGTTTTCAAATGAAAAGTATGTCTTCAAATAAAAATGTAAAACTTTTTTTTTTTCAGAGTCAAGGCCAAAGTGGGTCTAGAACACCTTAGAGATAAGAGCATATGAATTTATGATGAGAAACAAAAACATAGAAGAATTATTAGCTAGAGTGCTGAAAGATTCCAAGACATATTAAATATGGGGCCTCATAGGATTCTCAACATGTAATCAAATTTAAGTACAGAAACCATTCAGTTAATGTATTATGCAAAAGATTAAGTATGGAGCTAACTTATTTTGTGACTTACTATCTTAAACTTCTATAGAACACTATTCTGCCGATGAAAATCATGTTTTGCCCTATAGTACTGCTACTTAATAGATTAACAATGTAAGGTGAAATATAAACTGTAAATATAAACTGACGATATAATAGAGCCCCAACATTCCTTCACTAGATCTATGTAAGAAAAATAATATTTTTATGATTCTGATTAACTTACCTCAGAGTTAATATTTTTATTGTTATATTCAAAAGAGTTGCACTCAGATCCATTAATCACATCATTCCAAGTTTGGGGGTGACTTAACTCTTGCTGAAAATCTGGCTCTTCCATTGTGGTGGTCTCTGATTTATCAAGGAAGTAAAGAAGAGTTCACCAAAATACCCTTCAGACTTCAATTGGGTTATAGTTGTTATAAAAGAAAACTTCTGGTATATAACCTGGAATCTAATAATTTATAAGCAAAGGGTACAAATACTTTCTTATGGTTTCCCAAGTCTCACATATTTATCTTACTTTTCTCCTCCACTGTCTCTTTATCATCTTCACACCCCACCCTCTGCCAACCATCTCCTACACTCTCACTCTCACACATTCACTCACAAGACAAATGGATAATTCAAGCCTATCTTGGTACTGTTCAGCAGATTTTAATATCTTCAGGAAGGAAGATCAGGAAACAGGGGTTCACCTGCCACTGTACTTGGTTTATTATTACTTTATAATAATTGTCACAATAATAATCAGTGATTATTAATACTCTTATGTACTCGCTAGGTGGGTGGAACTATCTATGCATCTCTCAGCTTAATTTATTGTTTAAGTGCTGTTCTTATCCCTATGTGATTTTTTTATGTTAGTTGTTTTAAAGCTAAACACTATCCTACTAGATACCAGAAAATTCTTTGAGAGTTTGTGAATAATGCCTTTGGGAATGAAGGAGGTGGGAGAGAGTAAGAACAAGCATGGTCTAAATAGTATGTGTATTTGATCTTTTCAATGAAGTTTCTAGGACAGAATTAATCTGAAAAGAAAAAAAAAGCAATATTGAAGTAACAATTCTTTTAAGTTTGAATATTCTTCTAGAGATAGCATCTATACTTAAGAATACGGAATTGGATTCCATCTTCATTTTAAAATGTAGAATAGAATTTTTGTTTCCACAACATTCCCCTTAACATCAATAGAATTAGGAAGCCTCACCTATTATGTTTTGGTTTCCTGCTTCTGCCCTCATTATTTCCTTTTGTATCAGTTGTTTTCCAAGTTTAACTCCAGGAGATATAAAGCATTTTGTAAACAACTGTAAAAATATATATTTTTGTTCCATGTTTTTGTACTAATAGAGCAATTCAATAAAACATAAGCACATATGTTAAAAAGTAAAAACTACAACCCATACACATACATGTAGCAAATTAACTAAAAAGTGAGGGAGTATTAGTTTTCACAAGTTTAAATTCTACTGTATATATGTATGTAAATATACATTTATTTCTTTATAACCAAACATCATAATTATGTAAACGGATGGAAACTATTACCATTTTCAGTTCTGCATGAATCAAATCCTGGGCAGCAGTTGAGAGAAGTGTATCTACTCCTCCCCTCTTCTTCCACATCATCAGTCTTTGGGTAGGAGGAGCAAGTTCCAAAACTGTGAGTGTATCCGTAAAACAAGTCAGCTGTTTATGCATAATTTTGCTACTGATTTCCTTGACTGGATCTATGAGCAATCTCCTTTTTTTGCCTTTCCTTTTCTCAGCAATACCTGAATACAAGAAATAGGCACAGATGTGACAGGATATGTAGCTTTGTAAAACAATACTTTAGGCACTGTGTATCTAAGAAATGTCTGCCACAATATAACCTACAGTTGTTGCATTAGAAGAAAATCGCCTTCCCTGGCTCCTCTGACAGGCCTTACAGGTTTGTGCACAGCTAGGGTGTCTGAACAGTCAGTAGCTGACACCTTTTGTAAGATGTTGCTCAAAGGTGCTTAGGAGGGACTCTGCTTAGGAGCTGACCCAAGTGGGTAACTGAGGAAATGTGGAGCGGAGGCTATGCTGAGAGGGAAGTTGACCAATTTGAATGTTGTTTCAAAGGCTTGTGTAAGAGGGTAACTTTCTGGAACATTAATTTGTATTTTTCCCTCCTCCACCAAAATTCAAATTCTAACCAGGTAGCGAGGTCCATGGGACTTCATTCCTTTAGGGAATTTTACCAAATAGTAGAAGCCAAGATTTTCTTTAGTAAAGCTGCAGAAGGGGGAGAAAGGGTCAGATTTCCTAGAATAGGTGAAGATATGAGATCTGACAGAGCCAGATAAAATAGGAACATTCTCACTGATGTGCCTCAGTGAAATCCTGGGAAAATGACAAGATCCCAGAGGGGATGGCTGTGTGATGATGCCAGAGGCTGTGTAGGCTGGGACTGTGAGCATCAGAAATTGGTGGTTGATGACCTGGGGTTCCTTTCCACTTCCCATATCCTTCTCCCAAACCTCAGTATTACATGGCTCAGACAGATAAGGGAGCTATGCAGAGTGACTTTATTACCAACTGAGTGGGATAAAGGCTCAGAGTTCAATTCAGTAAAGAAAAAATTCAAATGCTTTATTCCTTACATGCCTGAATTTATAAACTAAAATTCACATTGATTATATTACCTAAAATAAAATGTTCCTAAAGGACCTAGTTATATATTAGACTCCTATATTATTATTTATTCCTAAAAACATGCTTAAGGTGGAATGTTAGAGGGCATGGTGCCTGTCTCTCTTCTGTCCTTTTATTTTACCTTAGATCATATTCACTTGCATGTTTATTTATCTTCCTGATCATATTGTAAGCTTCTTAAAAGCGGAAACCATGGCTGGCCCTATAGTGCAGAGGTTAAGCCCTGCGCATAGGAAGAGATCCCACATAATTAACCATCGGTCAAATCCTGGCACTGGTAACTTGAAAAACACATCAGGTATATGTCAGTTAATGTCCAAAATCCAAACAGGAAGGACAAAACAAGGGTTGCAGCGTGACCAGACCCCATTGAGTGGTACTTTCTCCTTCTCTCTGGCGGGCACACATATAACTTCTTGAATTGGATTCGCTTAATATTGTGGGTTTGAATAGGACTGAAGATAATCATCCCAAATTTCCTTCACACACTTCTATTCTATTACAAATACTATTACCAGATTGACTACCTCCTATAATAATTCAT
This sequence comes from Tupaia belangeri chinensis, assembly GCF_000334495.1. Classification (NCBI taxonomy): domain Eukaryota; kingdom Metazoa; phylum Chordata; class Mammalia; order Scandentia; family Tupaiidae; genus Tupaia; species Tupaia belangeri. The sequence goes on along the minus strand of NW_006199965.1, from coordinate 598,339 downwards.
AGAGCATTCAAATATATCAAAGTAAATAAGATAGCAGTGTATTAAAAATAAAAATGTAAATGCCTCTGACCTGAAACATCAATTGGGTCAAGAGTAAATCCATCTTCTTCATTTGATAATATTGTTGTTTCATCCATTTTTTCATTTTCAGGTAGATATGTACACTCTGGATTATCTGGTTCTACTGATCAACATTGCAATAAAGGTAATTATTTAAAAATAAGATTATGGTGCAAGTTAAAGGACTGTAAGAGAACTAAAGTGAGAGATAAACTTAAACTAATTGAAGATTTATAAACATTCAAAACTGGGACAATATGCATAAATTCTTAGAATCATATATTTAATAGAGTTGAAGAGACTCTGGTGATATGATCTGGAACCCACTGTATTTGGTGAGCTGAATATTAACACCCCCTTTTGCACACAAGAAATCAAAAACTAGACTATGGTGATAGCAGAAGTGAAAACAGTAGTAGCAACTACAATAAAGTATCAACATAAATTTGACTGTATATCTGCTAAAAAATTTGCATTCTATTAAACCATTATCAATTGATTCATAAAGAACAGTAACTAAACTTTTATTGCCTAGCTCTTTGCACACTTTAAATTTTTATTCTTGTGTTAGAAAATGCTTATAGTATGGGACTAGCAAATGGCATAATAGTTGTGTTGCTGGACTCCCACATGGTTGACCTGGTTCGAGTCTTGGACCCAGAGGCTGGGACTGAGGGCAGGCATGTGGGCATGTGTGCCCAAAGTCCCAAGTGGAGAATGGAGGAGAAAGGACTGCAGCATTGCCAGCCCCCCTGGGGGATGATTTCTTGCTTTTTTGTATCTTTCTGGTGAGTGTACACACACGATGGCAAAAATCTCTCTTAAAAAAAAAACCGGAAAAATATTTGTTGATGATGATGCATATGTGCATATGGTAATGTCTTTGACTGGACTAATATGCAGTATATTCATGCTGGGAAAATTCACTTTGTATGTTGCAAAGATTTGCAATGATTGAATGTAAAAAAATAAAAAAGCACATATAGTATCATAAATTGTAAAGAATCAAAATGGGACAGACCGATCATTTTTAATTCTTAAGAAAAATCAAATCAAAAGACCTCAAATCAGGCCAGCAGGTTATGTGAAGGTTAAAATGGCTGGATCTGACACAGTCATCTGAGCAGTTTTGAGTCCCAGATCCAGTGGCTTGAAGATCACAAAAGGCACATGTGTATGCATGCCAAAAATCCTGAGAGGAGAATGGAGGAGAAGGGATTGCAGTATAGCCATCCTCCCTGGGGGAATGATATTGAGATTTTCAATCCATACTATTTACTACTTTTTTCTTAACATATAATATACATTATTTTAATGCTTCAAAAGCACAGTATTTTGGCAAAACACTTAAACATGCTCTTATATTGAAACCAATTCTGGTAAATTACTCTTCATTGTACCCTTCTCAGAACTCAACTTCCAATTCTACATTATTTAGAGTCAGACTAAGAGAGTTTGAGGGACTGTATTCTTTATTATCTTTCACTATACTATACTGTTACTTATACTCAGAAGGTCTAAGGCTTACACTGAATATTAGTATCTGTTCACTTTTTATACAAAGGAAAATTTTAACATACCCTCTATAGTATTAGGAGGCTCAGGAGGCAGTGAAATTTCTCTGCTCAAGTGCATGTCATCTAACAGGATATTCTGATCATCTTGCAATAGATTGTCTTGAAGAACACAATACAAACTTGTCATACAGACTTGAAGCTGTTATGTACTCACTAAACATTTACTAACATTACTTTATACAAAGCATTGTAAAAGGATAATCAAACTTTCTAAGTAAACAAGAGAATATAAAAAAAAGATTTGATACAAACAATCTTTAAAATATGTGCATTTGGATTTCCAATTTTTGTCTATTTTATTTCTGTAATTACTTTATACTAATATAAAATAAAATAATAATATAAAATGCTGAAAATATCCTTTAGAATAGCTGTCCCACAATTCATGTTAAAAAAGAAAATGTTTGGTGTGGTGATTAAAGTGCTGGATTCCCACAAGGCCAACTGTGGTTTGAGTCCCAGACCTGGCAGCTTAAAAATCACTCCAGGGCACATGTGCATGCACGTCCCAAATCCCAGGAGAATGGAGGAGAGGGAACTGTGCATGGCCATACCTCCAGGAGGTGATTTTTCAATTTCTCCCTCTTTGTCTTTGTTTCTCTCTGGCAGATGCACATGCCCTAGGCAAAAGCCAAAAAAAAAAAAAAAAAAAAAAAAAAAAAAGAAAAGAAAGAAGGAAAGAAAAGGAAAAGAAAATGTTTTCTAGTACATAATCTAATATTTTGTAAAGAATGTACTAACTTCACTCCTTCTCTTACAAAAACTAAGAATTTGTAAAAACAAGGACAAGTTGTAGTTCACAACATCTTAGGAAAATTTGTTTAAAGAGATGGTTATTTATTTAAGCCTAGCCTAAATGTTCAAACTAACCATAAACTTTGAAAACTTATGTAAAAAACATGTTCACCAATATGACATAGTAATATATATAAAATTTTAGTTTGATATAATAAATCAATACATTATAGTAACTGATTGAAATACTTGTATCTGACTAGATAGCATACCGATCATTTCTCCTGCAGCTCCTTCATCTCCAAATCCATCTCCACTGTCATAGAACACAGATTTTTCTCCAATGAAGCTTCCAGAACTATGCTCAAGGAAAGGACCACTGGAATTCAGTAATACGTTGTCATCAAAGAAGCTATGTTGTCTGAGAATTTCAAATTCCTCCCCTAAATCAATATCAATGCTATGTTAGTCATAGAAACAAAATTTCAGGGTTAGAAGGAAATTCAGATATCACCGAATATAACACTCCCTTCATTTTGCAGATGAGGAAAATTAAAACTGAAAATTTTATTTGGATTATTCAAGTAAAGCCACTCAGTCAATCAGTAAAGACTGATTTCTAGTTTAATGTTCTTCCCAATATAACAGGAAAAATGCCAGAATTTAAGTAGAGTTTATAATTGAGATAAAGTTTAATGATTTCCTAGAAGGTAGAAATACTACAGCAGTAGAAAAATGTCTTCTACTTTAAGTGGGTCAAGTTCTGCTTGATCAAGAATTATTTTATACTGTTTCAAGCATCATTGCTTGTACTATTTATCCATAATGGGGGTTTGAAAATAAAGAGCGAGGAAAATATTTTAAAATGGGCTTAGAAGATTCATGTAATAAATATTTACTGAAAATGCTTGGAGTTGGAGATACACAGTAAAAAAGACAAATCCAGTCTGCTAACATTAACCAGAGTTTATTACATGCATTATATTATGTAATACAAAGTACTACAATAATCCTCATTGGACGGATGAGGAAGCACATCCACAGAAAAGTTCTGTAATTTCCACACAGTCACACCTTAATAAATGACAGTCAGGATTTGAACCCAGCTCTCCAAAACTCCAAAGCTTACTTTCTGATAGTATCTACACTATACCAATAGTTCCTGCGCACCAGAATTCAGCTCTTACATGTTCTTTCCCTCTCTTAGTTTGAGTCTCTAGGTCCGGGATTCTGAAACTCCAGAGGTCAGTGTTGGTTTTTCTCTTCCCTCCCTCTAACAACCCATGTTAGTGTTAAAATCTTGAGTTATCATTCATACTGAAAATTTTTCTATAGACCTATACCTTCTAGAAAGAATAGTTGAAGAAAGGCATGACAAGAACCTGAGTTACACAAAAGAAATAATCAGTGCCTTTGATTTTATATTATAATCCAGAATAGAATGAATTAATATCAAACAAATTTTTAGAGGGCATTAGGTATGAGATAATTTTTAAAGAGAAAAATCACTTTTTGGTGGAAAGGAATGGAGGAAGGATATAAGGAAATAATCTTGCAATGTTGCTAGTAGTATCCCAACTTTACAGACAGCATAGTAAGTATAAGATGCTAGGAAATCTGCCCAATATCACACAGGAAGTTGACAGATTGCAGGTTCAAACCTAGGTTCTTTATTAAGATTTCCACCTTTTTTGAATTGTATTAGAAGACAAAGAACTGTGAATAACTAAATTGTATTGGCTGGATATTAAGATTTTTCTTGATTTGAGAAGAATGAATAAAGTTGATAAAATCAAGAAGGTAATAAATTGATAGAGGGCCTTGTGTATAGGCAGAAGTGTTTGGTATACTAAGTCATAGGAACTCAAGACATGGGAAGAGAGGATATGATATGAAACAAAAATGTAATTTAAAATTAACTGTTCTTGCAGATATGTACAAAATGTGGAAACAAGCTGGAGGAAAATTTATAGAAGGGCATTGCAATACTCCAGGTCTTTGGTATTGGTGAACTATTTTGGTGGTTAAGAAAATAGAACGAAGATCTAAGACATTTCAGATGTGTTTTGCTTTGTTTTGTTTTAAATCAGCACTAATATGAAGCTAACAGAAGGTGTAGCTGACAGCAGCCCTAAAGTTGCAGGCCCAAAGAAAAACAGTAGCACATACAAGGAAATTTGCAAAGAATAGCTTGGGCACTAGGCAATAAGATGATTTTTTTGCTAATATGTCACTTATCTAAGGTTGCAGGTACAGCCAGTAAGAGATCTGTGCTGATACTCAAAGTTTGGCCCATGGACCTTACTGGTACACAAAGTAAATAAAGGAATTAGAAGTAAATGTTTAGAAAGTTTATAGCAATTTAACATGGTAATTTTATAAATGTTGCCTCTAGTAACAAAATCTTGAGTCTTGAATTTTGATTTAAATTAAAAATTTTCCAGTAATTTATGTTCATTGTATTTTACAAAAGTAAATATAATAGATTGGAAATTGACAAAGATATAAAACTGGTCCTTCATCACAGATTGTTTGAGAAACTGCTACAGACAGCAAGAGTTATGGAAGGAGAGTGAGGATGAGAAGTCACCATTAGAGATGCACACTTCTTGACCTCTCTCCCTGACCCAAGACAGATTCAGGCCCTCCTTCTATGCTCACTGTTTCGGGCACTAGAAGAAATTCAAAGATGAACATGACACAGATTATCTCTTCATGGAGTTTGCAGACCAACTTAGGCAATATATAAATATCATAATGTAAGACAGAGAGGTCGATGCCAGATAAAAAAACACTATACGGTTAAATTATACTATATCGCTTCAAAGTTAATGTACGCTCACTTTTCCCAAACAGACTAACATTTAAAAAATCAGTTTCTGTTTCATGATTAATGTATGTATTTATTTTGGAAGTTTCTCATCTTCCCCACCGCAAACTGATTTAAAATCTGTTATTTTTAACAATACAATTGATATCATCATACATTGGAAGAAATACATTTTGATGGCATTTTGTATAATATATGTATATAAAACCTTGTATAAGTGTTAACTTATAGCAACTGTTTATTTACATATCACTCTCCCAGCCTGAAGCTGAGGGGAGAATTGATCCTTTAAACTTTGGTATTGCCCTTGTCTATGATAGCACCTGACATACAGTAGGTATTCAATAAATGGTTATATATTGAGAAGGGAAGTATGGCATAAAACTGAGAATTCTCATTGACATTTATACTAGAAAAAGCCAAGGAAAATGTATTGGGAATTACATTTAGGTATCAAAAGATTTATTCTATAGATATTTCTAAGGGTATTGTTTCAATACAAAATGTAAATATAATTATGACTTGTAATTTTGATTTCTCAAATATTCTCACCAAAGTTCTCAGCCTGGAAAAGTAGATCAGTGCTATAATCTTCTCTAAGTGTGATTTCTTCTGGTCTGCTTTGGTTCTGAGTAAAGTGTTCTGTGACATTAATAGTGCTATGAGAAAATGTAAGATTGAGGAAAACGTGAAAACACAATGATTTTGCAGTATACTGAAAAAAAAACCTTAAACAAAAAGCAAGTTTTATTGTAAAAATAATAGCTGTTTTAATTTTCTCAATAGTATGATTTATTACATATGCATATATACTATAATCTCCAGTTTGTCAAATCCAGTGGTCATTTCTCAGTTCTTAATTTACTAGTGTCAATCAACAGCATTTGAAATAGATGTTCTCTCCTGCTATGGCCTAAATGTTTGTGTTCCCTCAAAATTCATATGCTGAAATCGAATTACCAATGCAATGGTGAAATTTATTGCTCAATAGAAATTTATTGCTCACAGTTCAAGAGGCTGGAAAGCCCAAGATCAAGGTAATAACAGATTCAATGTCCAATGAGGGCCTGTTCTTCATAGACAATAATTTCTTGCTGTGTCATCATGTGATGGAAGAGCCAAGGAAGTTACTTCAGACCTCTTTTACAAGGCCACTAATTACATTCATGAGGGTTGAACACTCATGACCTATTTACTGCCCAACGGCCTCTGCCTCTTAATACTATACTTGGCAGGATACATTTCAACATATGAATTTTATGGGAACAAATACATTCAAATAAATTTAAACCACAGCAGATGTATAGCAGTCATCTCAAAACATACTCCAAAACTAATTTACTTCCTTCTGTTCCCTTTAACCCTGCCATTCCCTAGTTATCTTCATTTCATTAAGTGGTAACTCTATTCTCATGCTAAACATGACTCCTCATGAAGTCATTCTTCACTTCTTTTCTCTGATAATCTCTAATTATCAGCAAATCCTTTTGAATCTGCCTTCCAAATATATGTGTAATCTGACTGCTACAGCCATGGTAAGGTGAAGACTGAGAACTAATCACCTGTACTTGTTTCTCTTATCTGAATTTTTAACTGCAATAACTTCATAGCCTCTCTGCCTCTCCCATTTCCCCCTATCCAAAAGGAACATGATGAAATGAGGTCAGATCCATTTGCTCTGCTATTCAAAACTCATTGTGCTTCCTCTGTGAGTAAGATGAAAGTCCTATTGTAGCCTTTGGCATCCTACATCATTTGAACCTTTGCTACCTTTCTAATCTCAAGTCCTACCACGCAGCCCCTCATTTACTCTATTCCAGTCTCACTGGTCTTTTTGCTGTCCCTTAAAAATCACCAATAAGCCTTGCCTTAGGCCCTTCGCATTTGCTCTGATTGGAACATTCTTCCTCACATTGCTGAATTATTTGTTCCTTCACTTCCTTCAGGTGTCTGTTCTCATCTTATCAGAAAACCCTTTCCTGACCCTGCTATTATTTATTTTCTATTTTTCTTCATAATGATGATAATCTCTTGGCATACTATATATTTACTTATTTGTTTACTGACTGTCTACCCCAACTAAGTAAGATCTATTAGGCCAGGAGCTGTGCTTAATTCATTGCTATTTCCTCAGGGCCTAGAAACTGCCTGACATGGAAGGCACTCAATGAATATTTACTGAATGTTTATGCCAATACTACAAACTATAGTTATAATGATACTTTTTTTGTTGTGCTCTGGAATTTCACACTAAATTAAACTCTTTGTCAGCTATGAGTGCGTTCGTTTGGTTATTAACTATATTCTATTTGCCTTCATGAAACAGAAATAAGAATACAAAAAAATCAAGAAAATAAAACTGAAAAAAATAATTCACTTCATATTCTGGGTGTCAAAATCATGAAATTCTTCTGGCAATGTGATAGTATTGTAAGCTGCTTCAAAATTCTCTTTTGGAAGGTCAACCAGTCCTGAAACAAATAAAAAAACACACTCAGTAAGCAATGATGCTATATAAAATAAGCTCCCAACGAAATCTCTATTTTCTCTCACTAGATTTCTGCTTAGTTTCTCTCACTGATTTCCTATATCCATCCCTGTCCTTCTGCAGTCCATTCTCTAGACAGCAACCAGAATGATATTTTTAAAAAGCTATCAGATCAGATGAATCCCATGCTTAAAATGGTTTAGTGACATTCACAATATATTTCAGTAAAATTCACCTTTTAAATGGGACCTCAGCAGTCTTCCAAAACTATCATCAAACAACTCCCCAATCATTATGCTCCAATCATACTAGCCTTTTTGTTCCCTGAAAAAGTCAAGCATTTTTCTACCTCAAGACATTTGCTGCTCTTGTAGTTCCCTCTACCTGGCATGCTATTCCCTCAGGGTTTTTTTTTTTTTTTTACATGGCTGGGTACTTCTCATTTTTCAACTCTGAGCTTAAATTCTATCCTCTCAGAAAGGCTTTTTCTGACTATCTTAACTAAAATGAACATCTTGTATTTTCTGTTGTAGTGCTGTTTATTTTCCTTTATAGCACAATCACAATCTATAATTATTATAACAAGTATTTAAAACTTTTTCATTATCTGATTTCTCACCAGACCGAAAAGGACTTTATTAGTCTTGTTTGTCCTTGCATTCCAGAGCCTAACAAAGTGTTTGGCACAAATTATGGCATCAATAAATATTTATGGGGTAGATAATGAAATAATAAATGAACAAAACTCGATATAAATATAAATCTACCCAGAGAGTCTACAAATATCTTAAATGAAGAAGGTAAAATAAAAAATCCTATTAATTCCCATTCAACAAATATTAAGGCAATGATACCATGCGTAAAGACATTGAAATAGATATAATAAGATTCAGAATATGAATATGACAAAGATACTCCTTTCAGAGATCTTGAAGACTAGTGAAAGAGGCAATATTTGAAACTAGTAACCATGATACAAGGTAGAAAATGAAGAAAGTCTTAAAAGTATAATAAATGCTATTTAAATTAAATTTTGAAAGCATTATATCTATAACACACGTAAATATGTAGCACTCTGGAATGCTTATGGATTTCTGGTATCTCATAAATTGCCTGCTTCTCAAGAGTCTTGAGAATTCCAAAAACAATGACAATTATTAATATCTATGTTTTGTCAACACACTGTTTCCAGTTTCTTTCATAAAGGTAAAAACAGATAAGATGGGGACCAGCAGTTGGCATAATGGCTGTGTCGCTGGACTCTGATGTAGTCAACCGTGGTTCGAGTTCCAGACATGGTGGCTTAATCTCATGCCAGGCATGTGTGAGTGTGTGTGTGCACGTGCCCAAGATTCCGAGAGGAGAATGGAGGAAAAGGGATTGCAGCGTGGCCATCCCTCTGGGTCATGATTTCTTGCCTTCTGTCTATCTGTCTCTCTTTCTGGTGAGCACATGCACCCTACAGCAAAAAAACCCAAAACAAACAAACAAACAAACAAAACAGATAAGATGAACTACTTGGCCATTAAGAATGGAATGTCTGGGGTTGGCAGGTGGTATGGTGGTTAAAGCACTGGACTTCCACATGACCGATGGTAGTTTGGGTCCTGGACCTGATGGCTTGCTTTCTCACTTTCCCTTCTCTTTCTCTCTGGACAAATTTTAAAACAATAATAATAAATAAAATTAAATAATTATCTTTAAAAAAGAATTGAATGTCAAAGTTTCTAGCACGAGTGTGGTGGCTTTGAAGTTTGTCTTACATAGATATCCAGGAATGTTACAAGTTTGGGAAAACAACCTTTTCCTGCAAATAAAGGAAAAGAGCAAGGGAAACAATAAATTGATCTTTAACCACTCAGATTCGGTCAAAACAAAATTTATATTCACTATACTCACCTGGATTATAGAGTGGCAGCAATTAAAAGAGCCCACCCAAAATAAAAAGGAAAAAGGAAACCAGGAACTAGACAAAGCAACATTACATCACACGTATACCTGGGCGAAATGTCATCTTCATTTTAAGAAATGCTTCACTGCAATCTGCCAAAAGATACTTTGCCTTTCTATCATAGATTCGAACAACTCCCAAAAGAAGGTGTCCTGAAGTTCGAAGTGCAATTTTCACCTTTCAATAATTTTTAAAGTATTAGAATAATAAAAATTAGAGTCATAAATCCTGTTCTTTGAAAATTACTGAATCATAAGATTTCTTCTCTTCAAAAAAAGCAGACATTTTGTATTCTTATTAAGATATATCATTTAACTTTAGCCTCACCTTATAAAATGATTAACTTCTTTTCTTATTCAGTGAAGATAATCTACTGTGGCATTTAAGTGAAGTATGAGATTATTGTTATTATAGGAAGAATATAAACTCTGCAATTAGGCAGATTTGGGTTCCAAGCTGTGGCTCAGTGGCTCAGGCTGACTTAATGTTCCTGAACTTCAGATTAATAAAAATAGCTACACTTTATTATATACTTACTTTGTGCCAGGCATTGTCCTAAGAGCTTTTCACATATTAATTTATTTAATTTTGACAACCTCTATTTACAGAAGAGAAAACTAAGGCACAGGTATATTAAATAGCATGCCCCAAATAATACAACTATTAGGCAGTGAAGCAGGAATTAAATATATAAATTTGATCAGTTCAAAAGTACATAATTACCACACTTCGCTGAGACTAAAAGAAATCAATCTCATAGGGTTGTGTGAAGATTAAATAAAATTAAGAAATCTAGCCCAGTGCCTAACATACAATAGGCTATCAATTATAATTTGTCCTTCTCTCAAGCAGAAAAACACTCAAAACTATGAAAAGTATAATAGTTTAAGTATACATTTACTTCTTCTATACATATGCAGGAACATTTTATGTTTGTTACATTAAAATGTTATTTTAGTAATTGTTTTATAATGAACATAATACTTTATTGTTTATGTTGTGTTTTCTCATTTTGGGGATTAATAATCAATCCTTCATTCTTTCTACCCCTCCATTTGTTCATTATTTTCTAATAAATGCTTTTAAGTATCTACTATTTATATAGTATTTTCTCAGGGAATAAGAAAGATATGCATAAAACATGGCCTTTATCCTTTAGAGTAAAATCTATTTCTCATAAATACATAAAGCACTTAATTACCAACAGAAACCAATATATGTTTATGTTCAGATAATAAATGCTACAAGAATGAAAAATAACCATTTGAGAAGTAAATTTCCTTACAAATATATTTTATGATAAAAATGTCTTTTCCTTTCCAGAAGTCACGACAAATACAAACTATCATTTTAATCAGTAACATACCTTAGGTGAGAGTATTCTTTCGATGGTTATCTCTAGATTACATTCAAAGACATGGGCCTTTGTGAGTTTCTTCTCCCAGTGAGCTGCAAGCCATATTTTGGCCAATGGCCCTCGTTTACTCATAAGTACATGTGTGTAGAACATGGTTCCTATCCTTAGTTTTATTTAATGATCTAAAGAGAGCATTTAAAAAAAACATTTAAAGTGTGATTGCAAATACCTTTCAAGGCTGTTTTACACAAGCAAAGACATTTTCCATTAATTCTATAAAATAACAGATTATATTCTAATTCAAATAATTTTCTTGTAGAGAACTTTATTTGGAATATAAAATTACAAACCAATGACAAAGCCCTGATAGATTCTGACCCACACTTGGTTTAACTGCATCCTGATCAATGATCTGACATTTTATTTTATCCTACAAAGGATTTGTCTTCTTAATAATATGGTCAAATAAAAGAGGCTGGATGAAAAAAATGGGAGATGAGAATAGGAAATAAATGATAGAATAGAAAAAGGTAGACAAAACTAAAAAAAGCGACCACAGGTCACCCTTTATCTAAAAAGAAAAGAATTTGAGAAGTGTTAGATCATTGATTTATATCTTGGTGTTGATTTCATTGCTCAGGTTTATTCAATCATACAGCAGTTTTGAAGGTAAAATAATGGAAGTCCATACAATGGGAAAGATGAAGAAAACAAGAAACTAAAGGCAAAGAAACAGGAATGGGATTTAACTGTTTTGAAGTAAGCAAGACAAAAGCAATTAATGCACCTTTCTACAAAAGTGTCCTACTCTTGATAATATCATAAGGCTCTTATTATTATGCCAAAAATGAAAGGGGACTTTACAGCACTTTGAATGACTTCTAGAGAAGAATCAAATCCCTGCTTATACACAAGTAATCTGAAAATGCCGCGGTGGAAGCTTCTTTTCTGCTTCAAGTTCTGATATTAGAGAATACTGAGACAAAATGAACACAAAAGCCGCAGAATTAAACACTTAGGCGAACCCTGACCAATGCGCGCAAGAATCAAATCATTACGCCCAAAATCCAGGTTAAACCATCTTCCAGACCACGCCCCCCCACCCGGCAGCCAGAGATTTTATTACTTATGGTTCGTGCCTTGCCACGGTTCCGCTGCCGGAATTCCTGACCTGCGTGTTTCGGAATCTTGGAATTCCTTCCAATTTAACTTTTCAAACGTCTCCCAGGGGTACGAGGTACTTTCACCAGGTCCTTGTTAAGTAGTGGACCAAGAGGAAACAACCCCCGCTGTGATGTAATACCCCCGAGACACTGATCGCCCTCAGGACGTGAGTCCCCTTCGCCCGACATCGCCCTCTCCGGCCCAAACCCGCACGCCAGCCCGCAAGCCCCGGGCACCTCCAGGGCGGACTGCGTTTACCCGCGAAAGGGGGCCGCCCCCCCCCCGGCCGAGCCAGCGACCCGGCCAGGTGGCGGCCCCCGCCGCGGGCAGGAAGAGGTGGGCGGCGGCGCGGTGGGAGCGGGCTGCGGGCTCGGGGCAGGAGGCGGGGAGCGAGGGGTGAGGAGGGGAAGGCAGGGCCGGGGCGCGGCCGGCGGCCCGCAGGGGCTGGGGGGCCCCGGCGAA
>NW_006199965.1:571604-585551 GCF_000334495.1 Tupaia belangeri chinensis | reverse complement strand
GGGCCGGGGGGGGCGCGGGTGGGGGAGCGGGCGGCCGCGCCCCCATAGCCCAGCCCGCCTACAGCCCTCGGAACGGCAGCGCCCTACTTTCAGCGTCTGAGGGGAGGCGCGCACGAGCAGGCTGACAGGAGGAATCGTCTGGTCCGCGCGACGCTACAGGCGATCTGTCCAGGCTCTTCAGGACGTCAGCTAAGGGCGTGGCGTGAGGGGCGTGGCGTACAGGAGGCGGGGCGTGGCGTACAGGAGGCGGGGCGGGGCTCGGCGCAGGGGTACCACGGCACAGGTAGTGAGTGGGTTGTACTGATGTTCTTAAGCTCAGACTTGAACACCTGTGCAGGTGCATGACAGGGGCGAGGTCTGGATCCTGTAGTCTCATCGTGAAAGATGGTCCATCCTCCTCCCTCTGAACGTCCTGTGATGCCGTCCGGACTCTTCCACTTACTAGCTTAGGATCCTTGGAGAAGTTATTTAACCCCTTGAACCTCAGTTTTTCTCATCTGTAAAATGAAAATGATAAAGTATAGACTCGTAGGGTATTCAAGGCACAAATGAAGTGAAGCATGTATTATAAAAAGCCTAGCAATAAGTAAGCACTTCATAAAGATGAGCTATTATTATTTTTATTAAAAAGATCATTCACAGGACCAGCAGATGGCATAATAGTTGCATCACTGGACTCTCACATAGTCGACAGCAGTTCGAGTCCCGGAGCTTGAGGCTTAAAACTCACACCAGGTTCGTGTGCTTTTGTGGCCAAGCTCCTGAGAAGAGGATGAAGGAGAAGGGATTGTGACTTGGCCATCCCCCCTGGAGGTTGACTTTTCACTTTCTGTCTCTCTGTAAGCACATGCACACCATAGCAAAAAACACTCTCTGAAACAAACAAACAAACAAAACCAAACAACAACAAAAACTTCACTCACATTGACATACCTTTTGGAGACAGCAAACATTTTCTGGCCTGGAATATCACAGCTTTCACTAGCCAAAGCCAATTTCTAGAACTCATTAAAAAAAAAAAAATCTTCACATCTATTTTAATGTCAACCCATCAGCAAACCCATCATTTCACCTTCAAATATGACTTTCAAGGGTTGGAGGCTGACGCAGTGGCAAAATGCCATGCTCTGCAAGGCTGACCAGCATGGGGAGGTTCCAGGTTTGCATTCGTTGACCTCCTTGAGCATGCCAGGCACATGCATATTTATGACCCAGAGCGGCTGAAAACAAGGATGGATAATGCCATCAAGACCTTGTTGGAAATGTTGTTTTGCTCTTTCTGTCTCTCTCGTTCATGGAAGAAGTCGAATAAATAAAGTAAACTTTGTATGTAGAGATAGATAAATAGATAGAACATCACACTTTGATTTACCTGTTTCTCACTATCTCTCCCCAGTCCATCCTAGTCTAAATCACTTCTTCTGGAAAAACCCCAACCTCAGCATTCTCTCTCAGGTCACTCTCTTCCCTAAATTAAAGCCCATCCTCCACACTGAAGCCAGAGGAGTCTTTGAAAAATATAGATCAAATCGTATTCCTCCTGACTTTCTCTTCTTTTAAAAATTATTTTAAAGAATTATTTTAATTTAATTTTATTTCTTTATTTTTATTTGACCAGAGAGGGACAGAGAGAGAGAGTGAGAGAGCGGGAAAGTGAGAAATTAAGCCGCCAGGTCCAGGACTTGAACTGCAGTCAGCCATGTGGAGGTCCAGTGCGCTTAACCACCACCCACCTGCTGGCCCCCTAACCTCTTATTTTAAAGCCGTTTCAGTGTTTCTGTTGTTCTTAGAAGAAAATCCAAACTCTCTCCTAACAACTACAATGCCTACATCATCTCCCCTTACATAGTATTCTAGTTTCTTTTCTTTTTCTTTTCAATTGCCAGAGGCTGTGTACAGTCACACAGTGGTGGGGGGGGGAGCGCACACCCAATCAGTGGTCATGCTACAATCGCGTCTCCTCCAATTTTTTATGCCTTTGGGATTTGGGGCATCTATATACATGCTCTTGGCATGTTTTCTAAGCCACTGGGTTGGGATTTGAACCTTTATTGGCCACACAGGATCCAGCTCCCTTAACTATGAGGCCGGCCTAATAGTTTCATGTCATATAGGTGGATTTACCTTGACAATAATGAATTTTCAATTTCAGGGTCTTTACTGGCATGGGCCCCTTCAAAGGCCCAGGGAGAAATAGCAGTGGGGGCAAGTGCTTTGGTAAAGTTATGGGCAAGAGCTCTGGTAAACTTTGCAGAAATTGGATATTTAACTGAACTCTTTTAAGATCAATGTTTCTTTCCACTTTAACTCTCCCTCTGTCATGCTGTGTTGGCAAAGTATGCAGCTAAGGCAGTGTTGAGGTTAAGGGTACATTTAATTTAGGTTCTGAAGGAGCTATTTATGGATATGGCCCACAGTCACTTCGATCCATAGCTAAGTCATGGTTATCCAGCACAGCGTGGGAATAGCTTCTTGGTAAGCACCTGCTGCCCACTATGACTGCACTAGGACATTAGGGTGCAAGGCCATAATTGTGTGAATGCCTGGCATCCAGACTATGTACACAGTGAACAGGAAATTCTTCTAATAATCAGATATACTAAACCATAAGCAGAGGGTATGGTTCCCAGAAAGTCCAAAGCAGAAGTTCTTTCCTGTCAAAAAAGAAAAAAAAAAAAATCTGCCTGGCATGCATCATATACAACTACAAATGCATGCACTTTTTTTCTTCCTTCCCATTAGGAATTGCACAAGCTAGAAGATAGCAGCGTATTAGGTTTGTAGAGCGCAGACATGTGACAGTGGTACAGCCAGGGCGTCCTTGTGCGAAATTGCACGTGTTTATGATCTCATTGTATTGAGTCATGCCCTCCTTGGCATAGCTGCCTTTGTGACGTCTCGTGCTTACTGATGAAATGACCTGCAGAGCATAACCACAGTAATAATTCACTAAGAGGAATAGTTTGCTAGAGTTTGATAGTAGGTTGATTAGATTGTTTGATAATCTAATTAATTAAAATGAGTGAATCAGGGTCAGCTTTGTAGTGCAGTTAAACACTATGCACAGGGAGCTGGATCTCACCACAGACTATGGTTCAAATCCCAGCCCGGGTGGCTTGAAAAGCATACTGGCATATTTGTGTGTGTGCCCCAAACCCTAACCGTATGAAAAGTGGAAGAAAAATGATTGTGGAGGCCGACAGGTGGTGTGGTAGTTAAGAGCTCTGGACATGGCCGACCCTGGTTCAAGTCCCAGACCTGGCAACTTGCTTTCTCACTTTCTCTCTCTCTCTCTTGCTCTCTGGCTCTCATTCTCACTCTGTTCCTGTCTGGTCAAATTAAAATAAATAAGTAAATAAAGTTAGAATAAAATAGTTATTTTTAAAAAGAAAAAGGATTGTGGAGTGAGCACACCCCATTGGGGGGATTGCTCCTCTTCTCTCTCTTTTTTTCCTTTCTCAGTTAAGAAAAAGAATGAATCATATAAATACATTGGGAAGGATTTAAATTTCTCAATTATTTGACATGGGTGAAGAAAATATAGATGTGATACTACACCACTATGGTGACATCAACAAATCATCAATAAACTGATTAATGTGATGTCAACTCAAAAAAACTTTTTTTTTTTTTTGGAAAGATTTTTGCTATTGGTCACATGTACTCATTGGCAACGCAGAGAGAGACAGAGAGAGAGAAAGTGAGAAATCAACCCCAAGGAGGGATGGCCATGCTGTAATCCCTTCTTCTCCATTCTCCCCTCAGGATTTTGGGCACACACACATTCACGTCCAGAGTGAATTTCAAGCCTCCGGGTCTGGAACTCAAACTGTGTTCGGCCATGTGGGAGTCCAGTGATATAACCATTATACCATCTTCTGGTCCCAATTCCATGTAACTTTTTGGATTATTATCAAATTGAGGGAAAACTCTAAGTTTCTTTCATATATGGGCTGTACATTTTCATGTGTAGTGACTAATTTTAAAGATTCTTGGAACTAGCAGGTGGTGTAGCAGTTAAGGTACTAAACTCCAACATGGTCCATCAAGGTTCAAGTCCTGGACCCGGCAGCATCAAACTCATGCTGGGCACATGTGTGTATGCCCCAAATCCCAAGAACAGAATGGAGGAGAAGGGCACATGTTCCCTATAGCAAAAATCTCTCTCTCTTAAACAACAAAAACAACAACAAATACTTATATGGAATTAAACTTTGCAACTTAAAGAAAATTGTTTAAAGTATCCACAAGGAGAGTTAATCAACCTCATAGAAGAAGGATTGCATTATCTCTTGATCCTCTTTGGACCAGCAGCTAGCGAAATGGCTATGTCGCTGGACTCCCATGTAGTCGACCGCAGTTCGAGTCCCGGACCCGGTGACTTAAACTCATGCCGGGCGCGTGTGCGTGCGTGCCCAAGATCCCAAGAGGAGAATGGAGGAGAAGGGATTGTGGCATGGCCATCCCCCCTGGGGGGTGATTTCTCGCTTTCTATCTCTCTGTCTCTCTCTGTCTGTCTGGCAAGCACACGTGCCCTATAGCAAAAACCTCTCCAAAAAAAAAAAAAAAAAAGGATTGCATTATCTCTTGATCCTTGATCCTCTTTAAAGAAAATAATACAACAAAATCCTTGTCTTATGGCTAGATGATCCAAAAATGCACAGCAAAAGATGTAAAGAACAAATTATTGGGGCCAGCAAGTGGTGTGGTGGCTAAGGTGCTGAACTCCCACATGGCCAAGCATGGTTCGAGTTCTAGACCTGCCGGCTTGCTTTCTGCTTTCCCTCTCTCTTTCTGTCTCTCTCTGGCAAGCCTGTGTACCCTATAGCAAATTCTAAAATAATAATAATAAATTAAATTAAGTAATTATTTTAAAAAATTATTATTGAGCCGTATTATCCAGTTAATTGATAAAAGCGTTATGCTGTCTTTTTAGATTTTATGGTGTTTGGGGTCTTTGTTAGCTTTTTAAATTTCATAATTTATTTATTCCTGATTCTAAGAAAGATTCTGTATTCATGACTTCGTGTTTTTTGTCCTAAAGAGTACCCTAATGCATTTAAGTTTCAGGTCCCACAAACCTAGACCTGCCCCTTCTCACGCCTCTTCCCCGTGCCCTCTGGGGTCCTTCATATTGGATATCCTACTGCTTAGGAAAGTACCTGGTGTATTGTACTTTCAGAAACATATTTGTAAATGAATGAGTGAATGGATGACTCACTGGAGTGTTAGAATGTTAGCTACATAGAACATGAATCTTGCCTGTTTTATTTGTTGCTATGTTCCCACATCCAGAACAGCTCATGGAACACAGCAGGTGCACAGTGTTTTTTTAAAAATTATTTTATTAATTTAATTTTGTTATTATTATTTTTAAAAATTTGACCAGAGAGAGAAAGAGAAAGTGAGAAAGCAAGCAGGCAGGGCCAGGAATTGAACCATGGTCAACCACGTGGGAGTCCAGTGCCTTAACCACCACACCACCTGCTGGCCCCAGCGTTTTTGGTTTTGTTTTTTGAGAATTTTTGCTATAGGGCATGTGCGCTCGCCAGACAGAGAGAGACAGAGAGACAGAAAGCGAGAAATCACCCCCCAGGGGGGATGGCCACGCCGCAATCCCTTCTCCTCCATTCTCCTCTCGGGATCTTAGGCACGCACGCACACGCGCCCGGTGTGAGTTTTAAGCCGCCGGGTCCGGGACGCGAACCGCGGTCGACTACGTGGGAGTCCAGCGACATAGCCATTACGCTAACTGCTGGTTCCCCTGGCCCCAGTGTTTTTAAAAATGAATCCAGGCCTATTCAACTGTCCATTGCCCCCAGTTATTCTCAGTTTACAGAGCACTTCCCAAGATCTTCTCCATAGCTCTCAGAGTGTCGTTTTCAATTTGAGTTAAAGCTACAAGGAGGATCAGAAAAGCGACTTGTCCCAGGTCACTTAGTAAGTGGCAGAGTTGAAGTTCTAATCCTTACCCTCTTCCTCCGTGGCACTCCCAATAAAAAGCCCCATAGCAGATGATGAAGAAGCCTCTGTCTTACAGCCTACAACGGGCAGATTCCGGGAAGAACTATTCTATATGGACACTAGGTGGCGCCCACACACAGAGTAATTATCCTAGTCTCCGTGGGCACAAGGGAAGGAACGCAGAAATATTTCTCACAAGTTCAACTTCCGATGGCCAGGTTCACTTCTGCCCAACTCTCCAACTTTTGCTTCCTTGGCCATTGCTCTGTGGGCCTCAGTTTTATCCTCTGTCAACCATGAATATGTCAGGGTTCCTGTGCATAGTGGGTCTTCAGCAATCATGGTTCTTCTGCAGGGTCCATAGTAATCTCCAGCAATGTGAAATTCTTCTTAGCCCTGCATCTTAGTCGGAGAAAGACTTCCAGAAAGAATGAGAAGGAAGTTCCCTAACGTTTATTACCTACTGTGACTTAGTCACTTACCTAAGATCAAAAAGTAAATTAATGGTGGAGCCAGGATTCAAACTTGGCTTAATATTTGTGATTACGTTCATGCAGATTAAGATCACAACCTAGTATCATTTGCACCCACTATATTGGTAAAAATGATCCAGGAGATGGATGATACCAATTGTGGGCAAGGTGTGGAGCACCAGGAATGCTACACTGCTTGTGAGAGTGTAAATGGATGACCCACTTCGAAAACAGGTTTCTTATAAGCTTGAACACTCACATAGAGTTTGGGTATTTCTTCTCTGAAATGCTTGAGACCAGGAGTGCTCGGACTTTGGATTTCTTTTCTCAGATTTTGGAGTATTTGCATAGACATACTGAGATATCTTGGGG
Organism: Tupaia belangeri chinensis; assembly: GCF_000334495.1. Taxonomy (NCBI): domain Eukaryota; kingdom Metazoa; phylum Chordata; class Mammalia; order Scandentia; family Tupaiidae; genus Tupaia; species Tupaia belangeri. Next base: position 578,742 of record NW_006199965.1, on the reverse strand, counting down.
ATGGGACCCAAATCTGACCATGAGATTTATCTGTTTCATATACACCCTACATATACGCATGGCTGGATTTCATGTACACCCTACATGGATTGTGATTCTTCACACAAGGTGTGGAATTTTCCAGTTGTGGCATCATATCAGCACTTGAAAAGTTCCAGATTTTGGAGCATTTCTGATTTTTTAGATTAAGGATGTTAAACCTATATCTTCTATTCAGCTTTTTCCGAGAAACTCTTCTTCACTGGGAGACATGAGAAGAGTCCTTACCGTGGCATTGGTAAGAATAACAACAAACTGTCAGTCAGGGACAGGTAGGAGACAGAACCACACTAGTTATTTTAACACAGAGAATTTAATATAAAGCATTGCTAACTAAGAATAAAGTTGTTAGCTAGGTGACTGAAAGGTTATAAAAAGAACCACCAAAGGTAGCAATTGCAGGAAGCACTTCCCACCTCCAGAGTTGAGAGGAATAAAGAAAAGAAGTTAAAACTAACTTTTTTCTTCCTTAAAAAAAAATTTACCACAGAGCATGTGCACTCCGGAGACAGAGAAAGACAGAAAGAGGGAAAGTGAGAAATCACACACCTGTCCCCCAGGGTGGATGGCCATGCCACAATTCCTTCTCCTCCATTCTCTTCTCAGAAGTTTGGGTACACACCCACACAAGCCTAATTTTAAGTCACCAGGTCTGGGAGTTGAACTGCAGTCAGCCATGTGGGAATCCAGCGCCTTAACCACCATACCACCTGCTGTCCCAAAGCTAAAACTACTAAAACTTAAAAACTTAGAGGAGGAGCCCTATGAAGCTTAAATTCAGATGTTTGAGAAGGAAGTTCTGCTCAGCAGGGGCTGGTGTCTTTGCAGTCAGAGAAGGACAAGGAGGTGGGGCAGGGACTCCGACTCCAGAGGAGGTGGTACTGGCCATCTAGTGTGGGTGTCTCTGAACACCAGAGAGAAGTCCTGTGGGACTGAGACTTAGACCCTGGAGAAAGCTGGTGCCACAGGAAGGAACTGCTGCTGTGAGGTGAAGAAGCTTACTAAACGACACTCATAGGGAATAGCAAGTCCACGGGAAGCGGGGGACAAGGAAGGAGCAAGTCCCATCTCTGTACCCTAGCCTAGTCATCTTACTCCACCTGCTTGCTGACAGTCTAGCAACATCTAACAGGGAGCAGCTGGCAACACAGAACTGTGGTTCGTAGGGTTCCTGCCCAAGCATAACACAGCGGGTATTTATTATATGATCAGGTAGTATATTAAAGCCCCAGGATAGAACTGCAGCTTTGACACATTATAATGCATTCCCTCCATGCTGCCTCTGTATGCAATGGATTTACTTCATTTATTTTTATTTATTTATTTATTTATTTATTTTTATTTTTATTTCTGCTATAGGGCACACGTGCTTGCCAGAGAGAGAGACAGAAAGCGAGAAATCCCCCTCCCTCAAAAGTGGGGGGATGGCCGCCCTGCAATCCCTTCTCCTCTCAGGATTTTGTCCATGCACACACATATGCCTGGTGTGAGTTTGAAGCCACCAGGTCTGGGACTCAAACCACAGTTGACTACATGAGAGTCCAGCAACGTAACCATTATGCCATCTGCAGGTTCCTGGATTTCCTTTTTTAAAGCCATAAAAACAACATTCTAACAACATACAAGTAGGTTTAAAAAACCAAAAGACCAACCAAGAATCATATCTTAACACCACTACTTCTTTGTTTTCGCCTTTCGTTTTAGTTTTCCTGGTAGGGAGCTATACTTTTTCAAAGTTACAAGTGTAACACCCCAGAAAAATGAGTTTCCTGCTGTCCCATGAGTCTTGTTGCCTGCTGTTATTCGAAGGTTATTGTCACAATCTCTGAGTGAATGAAATACCATTTCCTTAATGAGTTCTCTTCTCTGCCACTTTAAACATCTGGATTGTATTCCTCAAGACCATTTTGGTTGCAAATAAGGAAAACCTTCCTCTAATCAGCTTAAGCAAAAACAAATTGTTGTGCGTGGCTGTGGGTGGTGGTGGTGGAATTTACTAGCTTAAGTAACTAGAAAGCATAAAAGGGGTATCTCACAAAACTATTGCATCTTCAGAAATGTCATGTGTATTTTATGTTTTTCTATACAAAAAATGCATCATGAGTTTTGCAATGACCCAATAGCTCCTGAATCCAGAGACTATAAAGAGCCAACACTCCTCCTCTCTGTTCATCTCTGTGTGGGTCTCTCTCTACTTCTCTCTGAAGATTAGTTACTTTCTTTCCTGCCACAGGTAGGTCTTCTGCACCTAACTAGGCGTGTAATCTCTGGCAGCCTCAGCTTTGAAATCATAATAGGAAGGGCATCCAGATAGCAGTCCCAGGGAAGGACTGTGACTGGCTCCTTGAGCCACATGCCCATGCATTGGGCCAATCAGGTTGTTAGGGTGATTATAAATGATAAAGTAGGCCAAGTCTGAAACCATGCTCATCCCTATGGCCAGGATGGTAACAGGGCCTATTGTTACCAGTTGAAGAATGGGAAGAGAGAAAACAGCCACTGCATCACTACACAGAGTTGTGATTTTTCAGCATGGCAACATCCTTGCACATGGAGCTCTTTCTTTGTTTTAACAATTGCCATATGAGAAATCTCCAAGAATAGGATTACTGCCATGGTGCTTTCCAGAAGCCATAGAACATGTTTGGGGTTTCCAAGGCTGTTTACATCTAATATCTTATTATCTCTCTCTCTCTCTCTTACACACACACACACACACACACACACACACACCAGCAAAAACAGTAAGTGACAAAAAAGGAACCAGAGACACAGAGAGGTTGAGCTACAGATCCAGGGATACACAATGGATGAGAACAGAGGTGAACCTAGAGCCCTGTCTTCCCGATTCCCATTCCAGGGCTCGCCGGATAGACAGCACAGTCAAGGTTTAGACTAGTGGTAGGAGGGCTGAAGCTCAGGCCAATTAAGGGAGAGAGCTTCGTCTGCTGTCTTCCCCTTGGAGGAGGTGGGCCAGCCCCCTCGAGGAGAGGGACGCGCAGTGCCTGCCTTCGGATCCCGATCGAGCTCTGATGGGGGATGTCCCCCCGCTGGACCTGCAGTCCTCCCAGAGAGTACTCGCGGCCCGCAGCTCTTCCAGGACACTGTGAAGATGCCTCAGCGTGAGCAGGAGCCTCTGGTCTTGGATCTGCATTTCAGACTGGGAGAGAGAAGGAGTCTATGAGAAAGCGCGCAGAGCACGGGGGTTTCCCCATGCACCCCCTTCCCAGCACTTCGGTGGAGGCAGGTCCACTTGGGAATTGCGCACCTTGCATAAGCCGCGTCCACCAAAGCCTTTTTCTTCCTCTACAGAGTAGAGAGCAAATGACTTACCTTTCAAGCTCTTACAAGCACTGAATGAATTAGCCCACCAAAAACACACTCTAAAATGTGGTGTGCATAAATCCACAATATCCTTTCATTCTCACCGAAACAGACAAATCATTTTATAGCTATTAAGGTGATAGTGGCTTCATATTAAAATGAATTGAAGTAAACTCGCAGGCAGGAATCCTTTTGAACAGTGATTCTCAACATGAAGTCTGGGAGCTATGAGTCCCCAAAACCCTCTTGAGGGATCAGCAAGGTCAGTATTTCATTACAATGCTAAGGTATCATTTCCCCTTTCCGCTTTCATTTCCTTATTCGCATACAGTGGAGTTCTCCAGGAGCTAATCTGTTGAGACGTACTATCTCAGCGGATTGGATGCAGAAGCGGCTATGAAGTTCCAGCTGTCTTCTATTAAGTCAAACATTAAAGCACTTACCACACAGTGTAAAACAGTGCCACTCTTCTCACTAAATATTTGCTTTGAAAAATACAGCTCTTTTAAATAATATTTTATTGGGGCCGCCAGGTGGCTTGGGGGTTAAGAGTGCTGGACTCCCACATGGCTGATTGCAGTTCAAGTCCCGGAACTGGTGACTTTCTTTCTCTCTCTCTATCCCTCTATGGTCAAATTGAAATAAATAAATGAATGAATAAATAAAAAGTTAAATAAAATAATTAAAAAATAATATTTTATTAACAAGCGATGAGTTGAGTATTGTTTCTTTAAATGCACTAATAAATAAATAATAAAAATTCCTCAGCTTTCATTTGTAACTCAATATTAACAGATATGACACATAAACCAAGGTTTGTTGGTGTCCCGCATAATTTTCATAAGCATTAAGGGTCTGAAGACCAAAACGTTTGAGAACACCTGCGTTATCACTTACCCATCTTCACTCTTTCTCCTATTTTTCCTTAGAGTTTTTGTCCCCCGCACATTTGATCTCTTTTGCTTTCTTTTTTAAAAAATGTTAAAAATGTTATTTTCTGATTAGATCTTTTTTTTCTTTTTTTGGAGAGGTTTTTGCTATAGGGCGTGTGCGCTCGCCAAACAGACAGAGAGAGACAGAGAGACAGAAAGCGAGAAATCACCCCCCAGGGGGGATGGCCACGCTGCAATCCCTTCTTCTCCATTCTCCTCTTGGGATCATGGGCGCGCACGCGCCTGGTGTGAGTTTTAAGCCACCGGGTCCGGGACGTGAACCACGGTTGACTGCGTGGGAGTCCAGCGACACAGCCATTACGCTAACTGCTGGTCCCTGATTAGATCATTTTAACATATGATACAAATTGTTTTAGACTTTTATTGGTGTTTTATTTATTTATTTAAATGGCCAGAGAGTGTGTGTTCTTGCCAGAGAGAGACAGAGTAGGAGAAAACACCCTCCGGTGGGGTGTGGTCAGGCCACATACCTTCTCCTTCATTTCTCCATCTTATTAGGATTTGGGGCACAAGAGCACACATGCCCTCCATGTTTTTCAAGACACTGGGGTTGGGATTTGAACCGCAGTCAGCCTTTGGGATCCAGCTCCCTTAACCACTAGGCTATAGGGCTGGCCAATACAAAATGTAAAAGTTACTAAAGGGCATAGGGTTCAAAATCTCTTCTACTCCGTTCCACTCCATCCCACAAGGGAAGGGTCCTTTGCCAGAGAGAGCTATGGGAAATGACTCCTCGTTTTCCCTTCCAGAGCTGGTTGAGGCATAGCACACAAACAGATTCTCGGTCTCTTTCTATCTCTTTTTAAACAGTAAATATTAATGTATTTGTTCATTAGAAATAGTGTTTTGTTTTCATGGCAAACTTGTCACTTTACAAAGGAGAAGACCAAGTTTATGTTCTCTACTCAAGCATAAATGATGCTGCTGAGAGTAGGAAGCAAGAAAGAGAAACTTAAAGGTGAGGGTGGAGGCGGCCTCCTTGAGAACATTGAGATTCCCCAGGCTGCAAAGAGGTCACGAGGCCATCCCTTCCTACTTCCTAGGAAAACATCCCATCTGTGTCTTCTCAGTTTTAGGGTTTTTCTCCCACATCTTTCTTTGTCCACCCGTCAGCGTCAGCTCTGGGGATGTGCTTGTGAGAAGGCAGAGGGCGCCCAGAGTCACAACAAAGTTAAGGGAAAAAGCAGACAGAATGCTTTGTTCACTCTTCGGGAGAGATTTTTACAAGAGGCCATATGTGTGCTCACCAAAGAGAGAGATGGAGAGATAGAAAACAAGAAATCACCCCCTAGGGGGGATGGCTATGCCACAATCTCCTCTCAGGATTTTGGGCACACACACACATGCACCCAGCATGAGTTTCAAGCTGTCAGATCCAGGACTCAAACTGCAGTCAACTACATGGGAGTCCAGCACCTTAACTACTATGCTACCTACTGACCTGTTTTTGGCTTTGAGGACAGGAAACTCTGCCCAAACTGGCCTCAATGGTAGGGAAGTGAATTCTCTCACAAAGCATGAGGTCCTGAGGTGAGCTGGGCTCTGAGCTCGGTTTGCTCACTCTCTGTGGTGCAGAGCTTTGTCCTCCTGCAGAATGGACAGGCTCTCCGGCAGCAGGTTGCTTTGCCTTGTCACAAGAGGTTTGAGCTCTCCTCCCTGCCACACACACAACTTTTATTTTTAATTCCTGAGGGTGCCTGTGCTCTCCAGAGAGAGACACAGAGAGATAGAAAGAGAAGAAGAGGAAAAGGCAACCCACAAAGGGCCATGTCATGCCATAATCCCTTCTCCTCTGTTTCTCTATCCTGCTGTGATTTGGGGCATGCACATACATGTGCTGGGTGTTTCTCAAGCCACCAGAGCCAGGATTTGAAATGCAGTTGGTCATGTGGGATCCGGCTCCCTTAACCTCTAGGCTATCGGGTTGACCCTCTCTCCCCTCTTGTAGACCCTACGAGGATTTGGGGGCCCACAGGGTCCCAGGAAAAGAGAGAGAGAGAGAGAGAGAGCACCAGACTTTTGTCCATGATGTTCACTAGCCTTTCTGATTGATCCCAGGGTTGGTCCTTTCCTGACAACAGTCAAGCAGGGCTGTCTGGGTAGGCTGCAGTGAAGCCTTATGGAAATGTGTGACTTCAATGTGATTGGAGCTGGAAGCAAGCTGGACTGGCAAGGTTACAAGTCAGGGCTCAAAAAGAGGAGGCTCAAGGCTCCCCATCTGTGAGCATCGGAGAAAAGGAGGTGCTTGGGTCTGGGAGGCTGTGCTCTAGATCCTCCCTCTGCTTCCCTCTCCCTCTTTGTGGGGTGAGACAGGAACATCAGTGGGCAGCAGGCACGCAGGTTCACTCGGCACACAGTCTCAGTCTGGGTACCCGCTGCTTCAGGGACCATAGGAAGGCCAGTTGCCTAGCTCCATGTACCCCAGGACTGTAAGGAGCTGCAGCCTCTGCTGCTGGAGTCTTTGGCCCCATAAGAAGCCCTATTGGGTCAGCTCTCTCCTCTGGGGTGAAGACAGTGTAGGGTCCCAGCTGACATGCTGCCTGGCAACTCAGAAAGGTCATTTTCAGGCAACCCTATCTGACCCTGCCCAGGATGAGAAGGGGTCACATAGATGCACACCTCTGAGTTTCCCTGAATCCTCCTTCTCTGATGGCTAGTGCCCCCATGTACTTGGGGCACTCATCTTTGTTTGGAGTTGGAGAAAATACCGGGCACCTATCTGTGTTTGGACTTGGAGAAAATACTGCAGTGAAGGGCGTAAGGCCTGGGACAGCCTTCCCGAGCAGCCACCCAGGGACCAAATAACATCACACATACGTTCA
>NW_006199965.1:568377-571573 GCF_000334495.1 Tupaia belangeri chinensis | reverse complement strand
AGCAGGGTTAGTGCCACCTCAGTGGGCCTTCCTAACAGGAAATGAGAGACAGGAGCAGGCTGGGCAGATGAATGTCTTCTTGTTCTCTCTCACCCGAAGGCAATTCCTCCCTCAGCCCTGCAAGAAGTCCTGTAGCAGGTACACCAGGCACTGAGACCCGCTGGACCTCTCCAAGGCTTCTTCTAAAGCAGTGGTTGGCTTAGTAACACAGCAAAATGGGGGCCTTGGCCTTTGCCCCCACTCCCCTTTTCCTCTCTCCTGCCACTCTGTGCTTGTACCTCCTGGTAAATACAAGTTTTCAGTCCTTGTCTGAGCCTCTGCTTCCTGGAAGACCTCGTGGGTGTACTCTGTGCTCACCTAGGCCAGGATTATAACAGCCAACATCCCTGTGCCAACACACCTTACATGGATTACAAGCCTGGCTTCGTTGAATTCTTATAGTTAACTCATGCAGTGTTGGTACTATTGTTATCCCTATTTTGTGATAGAGAAAACAAAGCTCAAATTGGGAAAGTCACCTCCTAGCGGCCAGCAGCAGCAGAGCTGGGCACATACCCAGGACCTAGTGTAATGCCAAAACCTGTCTGGTGAGCAGCGCACCGCCTATGTAGGCCACGACCTACTTATCCGAGCACTTGAGACTGCAGTTATACGCTGTGTGGCTGGTCCCACCCCGAGTGGGGCCTTCAGGGCCTATACTTCAGCCTGCAGCCTCTGGCCCAGTCATGGGGGGATCTGGGCAAGGGGGTCCAGAAACCTCGGAAAATATGCAGCAGGGGTATCAGGTTACAAAGAAATACAAAGCCTTACCAGTTCCTTCCTCAGCCATTCCAGGGTCTGTCCAAAATTCGGAGTTGGCTCTTCTCCTGTTTTCATCTCAGTGTCCTTGAGAAAGACCTTGATGCTGACCTGCTTATGGCCCGAGGGACCTCTGACTTGTGTAGTCTGCTACGTCCTTCAGGCTGGGATCTGGCTAAGCCACTGAGGATAGAGTTAGTTAATGAGATCGGGAAGGTGCTTACGTGGGAAATGAAGTTTTTCTTTTTCTTTCTTTCTTTTTTTTTTTTAATGCTTCTGTGCATTGAACAGAACAAGGAGGGAGGGAGGAGACCCTCAGGGGTATGAGTATTTCAGTGCCTGCTGATTCCAGAAGCGAAGAAAATCTGATGCCAACAGAATCACAGAGACTGCAAAGCTCTAAACGATCATAATAATAGTTAATACCCAAAAAGGGGCCCTTTTCTGAGGGCTTGTTTTGTCCTTTACATATAAAGTACATACAAGGAGGTTTGCAAAAAGTTCACGGGGAATTTATAGTTAGAAAAAACTATGCATGGATATCAAGTTCCTCATATTTTAAATCTATTTCTCATACTGCCTTGTATGTGGGGTAGACACCCCACTATGTCCTCAGTCTCTGTGCTCCCTTCTCCACCTATCCATAGTCTTTAGATACAGGGAAATGCTTGCTGTTCAAGTTCCCTGGATTTGGGGATGCTCATGTGACCCTATTCTAGCCCATGAGATCAAAGTAGAAATTTGCTCTTAGGCTTTTAGAAAAACTTTTACCTTTTTGATAAAAGGGAAAATGTCACTGATGTTCTCCCTTCACTCTTTATTTTCTGCTCCTTCCTTCTGTCTTGAATATAGACGTGATGTCTGGAACTTTGGTAACCTTCTTGCAACCATAAACCAAAGACCAAGAGCACTGCAAAGACATTTGAAATCACTGAGTCACAGAATTGGCAGTAGCATCTGCCTACTGTATGAGACAAAAGATCCCATTTTTAATGGACGCTCTGCTACTTGCAGCCAAACACATTCCTCAGTGACACACCGTTTATTCTTCACTCTAACTGTGAGTGGGTATTCTTTAATTCTCTCTTTCACCAACAGTAATTTAGTGTCTACTCTGTGCCAGGTTCTGCTCTAGGCACTGTGGATGTTGTCCAAAACCAGAGGGACAAAGGCCTTACTTTTCTGAGGCTGACGTCTGCTGAATGGAAACCACCATTAAATTAATGCTATGATTAAGGAACTATTAATACTATGATTAGGAACTATTCTCCTAGAATAGATTTTTCTTTTTAAAAAATATGTGTGCTCTGTCCACATGAACTAAGAACCCTAAACCAAGAATTACCATAGTGATCTCAGGGAATGGTCTGAGGGGGCTGGCAAAATTCAACCCATTGTGGAGGGACTTGCCCTCAACTCAAGCAATACAAAATATGTACAATTAAAGCTTCCCTGAAGATGAAGTCATCATTGAAAAAGACAAAACACCCAATGAAACTAATTACCATGAGTGAGAGTAAGCAGACTCCATCCACAGCAGAATTAGAACTTTGCCCCCCCAAGACCTTTAGATGAGATTAGAAATATTTTGAGAGGCTGGCAGGTGGTGTGGTGGTTAAGGACATTGGACTCCCACATGGCCAACCATGGTTCAAGTCCTGGACCTGTCAGCTTGCTTTCTTACTCTCCCGCTCTCTCTCTTGCTCTGTCCCTCTCTGGTCAAAATGAAAGGAAATAATTTTCTTTTTTTTTAAAAAGAAATATTTTGAAAAGATTAATGCCATACAAAAGTATACAAAAGACAGATGGTTACTTGCAGAGGCGGGTTTGGAGAGGCCTGGATATCTGGTCTACCATGGGAGTTTGGATCCAAATTTGTGGATGAATCTGAAACAAGACTTGAAACAGTTATTATGTTTCTGTGTTTCATATGTACCTTGTGTGTTCTCTTCGGTAGCATGAGAAAAGACTCACCTTATTTTCTGCATATTGCAGTTATTATCAATGACCTGGTATGGTCTGTCATACATTTGTTGTGCAAGGGAAGCAGTCATTAAATGGTTCTTCTCTTCTAGGCTGAAAGTCAAAAACTCATGGGAAAAAAAACTTTAAATGTGTTTGGTGATGTTTTTGGTGATGTACACTCTTCCCAATAAAATAATCACTCCTAACAACTGCAATGACAACTTAAGACCATTTTGCATATACTGGTAAAAACCACATGCCTGATTAAACTGCTCAATGCCTATAACTTAGATTAATTATGTATTATTGATATGTTCTTAAAATGTCACTAAAAATAAGGAAATTTTAATCATTGCTGATTGTAAAAATTATATTTTTCTATGCAAAAATGCATCATGACTTTCCCAATGACCCAATATCTATAAATTAAAGA
>NW_006199965.1:551013-568361 GCF_000334495.1 Tupaia belangeri chinensis | reverse complement strand
AATTGTTGTAGCCCAACAATAAAAAAAAGTTTTGATCTTCACAAACTTTTGAAAGTGAATATCTAATAGATAAACCTGTGTGGCAAGATACAGCCAGTTTTTTTTATGTCTACATTTTAAAGTCATTAAGCAAATTTAAATGTGAAAATTTTTACTGTAAGATAAAAACTGCTTATTATGTGTAATAAAAAATAAAATATAAATCTTGGGCTAGCAGGTGGCATAGAGGTCAAGTCAGCTGGCTCCAACATGACTGACTGTGCCATTTGGATCCTGGACCCAGTGGCTTGAAAAAACATGCTGGGTGCGTGTACATGTGTGCCCAGAATTCCAAAAGGAGAATGGAGAAGAAACTGTGGCATGTCCATCTCCATTGCCCACAGAAGGTTTTCATGTTCCCTCTCTCTAGCTCTCTCCTGCAAGTGCTCATGCCCTATAGCAAACTAAAAACAGCAAATACAAAGAAAAAAAAAACTTCTTTAAAAAATATAAAAATATTTATAATTTTAAAATAAATTCACTCATGGAAAAAAATAAAATAAAATGGCAGATTTGGGGTTGAGCAGGTGGCATGAAGGTTAAGGCGGCTGGAGACTACATGGCCAGCTGCAGGGTCCCAGGCCCAGAAGCTTGAAAAATACTGAGCGCATGTGCACAGATTTCCAAAATCCTGAGAGGACAATGGAGAAGAAGGAATTGAGGTGTGGCCATGACCCCCGGGAAGTGACTTATCACTCTCTCTCCCTCTTTCTCTCTCCCTGTCTCTGTCTCTCTCTCTCATGTGAGTGCACATGCCCTATAGCAAAACTTAAAAAAAAAAAAAAAGGACAGATTTGAAAAAGAACTCAATAAATTGTTTTTTTTAATTTCCAGAGGGTGTGTGCACTTGCCAAGGAAACAGAGGAAGAGAGTGAGAGGGAGAAAGCGCCCCCCAGTGGGGTGTGGTTATGCTGCAATCCCTTATTTTCCCTTTCTCTAGCCTGTTGGGATTTGGGGCACACATGCACGCATGTCCAGCATATTTTTCAAGTTGTTGGGGCTGGGATTTGAGCTGTGGTAAGCCATCTGGGATCTGGCTCCCTTAACCACTAGGCTACCAAGCCAGCCCCCCAGCAGAATTTATAAAAGTAAAAATTAGAGTAAATAGGGACCAGCAGTTGGTGTAATGCCTATGTCGCTGGACTCCCATGTAATTGACTGTGGTTTGAGTCGTGAATCCGGTGGCTTAAACTCACGCCAAGCACATGTGTGTGCGTGCCCAAGATCCTGTGAGGAGAATGGAAGAGAAGAGATTGTGGCATGGCCATCCCCCCTGGGAGGATGATTTCTTGCTTTCTGTCTCTGTGTCTCTCTGTCCTTCTGACAAGTGCACGTGCCCTATAGCAACAACCTTTCAAAAAAAAAATGTTAGAGTAAATGTTAGGTTGTTGGGAAAGTCATGTAATATTTTTCCATGCAAAAATGTGTCATAACCTTCTCAATGCCCCAATATCTATAAGTTAAAGAGCCAAGAGTGCATATTTGTTGTAGCCCAGAAGACAAAGCTAAGGCAGTGGGCACAAGACACAGGGAGACTGGCTGGGGCTCAGCAGGAGGAAGGCGTTGCTCTGAAGCAATGCAGTGGGCACCTCAGGGAAGGACAAAAGCACAGCCCAGAAGTTTGGGCATCTGGAAGAGGGGCTCCCCTGGCTTGGAGGTGGGACCCAAGGCTGCTTTCCAGTGTGAGAGCAGCTGAGCAGGGAAAGGGGTACTACAGGGAAGCAGGGCACTGGGATTCTAACCCCAGCTCTGCCAAACTTTTCATATGAACTTGGGCCTCATTCTTTCCCTCCTAGGCAGAATAAGGCTCAAAACGTTACTAAACTGAGTCGTAAAGGACATCACACTTCTTGAATCCTGGAGTTCTCAGCTGGAGATGCATTCTGACTGCCACATGCAGACGAAACTTCATGTGCAATTTCTCCCACTTCAGCTGTCACTCTTCAGAACCAAAGAGGATCTGAGAAACTCCTGACTGCCACATGCACTACCTTTCTGAAATGATTCCTGCCAAGCAGGTCACCAGACTCTGTCACATGGCCCTGTAGTCAGGCCACATCTGTCTGGAGCAGAGATGGGTGCCCCAGGCCCAGGCAGCCATGTGCAGACTGGACAGGAAGAAGACCCTGGGCTCCTGGAGGAGTGCTGGCTGTTCTGGGTGCTGACCAAATGATCTCCTTTGATCCAAATGATCGCCTGTGGAGACTTTGATAAAAAGCTTGGGTTATCTCGAGGACTGTGTAACAACTTCTCTAAAATTCCATGTTTTTAGACAACAACCGTTTATCCTCGCTCATGAACTCATGGGTTGGCTGGGCTGCTCTGATTCGAGTGCAGGTCTGAGTTTCATGTCTGCTCACGGATCTCTCCTCTTCTTCCTGGAATTGCTGGGCTGCTGGGACATGGTCTTCTGTCAGCCATGGCAAAGGCTAAGAGCTCAAGTGGAACCACCTTCTTAGAGCTCAGGCTCAGAACTGTCACACTGCCACTTTAGCCGTGTGCCATAGGATAAAGTCAGTCAGATGGCCAAGTCAACTAAGGGGCAGGGATGTACGCTCTATCTGCAAAAAGATCAGCCAAGAATGTGGAGTTAAGGAGGAGTGAAGACAGACAGTCCTCCATTGGGAAGGAAGTTAGTTCAGAGGTGGGCCATAGGGAAGGTGGCAAGCAGAAATCATGAGCTGGCAAGAGCTCAAGGCAGGAAGTATTGCTGGAGACACAAAAAGAACTAGAGAGGTGATCACAGGATGAGACTTAAAAGATAATTTAGGACAACCAACATTTATTTTATTTATTTTTTCTTGAGAGGTTTTCGCTATAGGGCGCGTGCGCTCACCAGACAGACAGAGAGAGACAGAGAGACAGAAAGCGAGAAATCACCCCCCAGTGGGGATGGTCACGCCGCAATCCCTTCTCCTCCATTCTCCTCTTGGGATCCTGGGCACGCACGCACACGCGCCCAGCGTGAGTTTTAAGCCACCGGGTCTGAGATGCGAACCGCGGTCAACTACGTGGGAGTCCAGCGACATAGCCATTACGCTAACTGCTGGTTCCCAGGACAACCAACATTTATTGACCTACTCCAGACCAGGCATCGTGTTAACCCCTTGACATACATAATCTCATTCCATCTTCAAAAACATTGTGGCTACGATTCCCAAACTATGCACCAAGGCACCCCAAAGCACTGCAGAAAATTCACAAAGGCAGTGCAAAATTATTAAAATGTTGAAGGTAACACAACGCCATCTGTTAGATAGTATGCAAACAACTATTATTAAATTATTTGAACCTAACTACTTAATAAACAACTGTTAGATTTTTCTTTGGGCCTAGCACACCATGAAAAAATTTCTGAGATACTAAGAGTTCAGTGAACTGAGAAAGTTTAGGAACCTCTGCCTATGAGGTACGTATCATTGTAATCTGGATTTTTTTAGATGATTACAGATAAATCATGGGACCAGCAGTTGACGTAATGGCTATGTCGCTGGACTCCCATGTAGTTGACCGTAGTTTGAGTCCTGGACCTGGTGGCTTAAACTCACATCAGGCGTGTGTGCATGCATGCCCAAGATCCCGAGAAGAGAATGGAGGAGAAAGGATTGTGGCTTGGCCATCCCCCCTGGAGGGTGATTTCTCGCTTTCTGTCACTCTCTCTCTATCTGGTGAGCACACGTACCCTATAGCAGAAGCCTCTCTCTCTCAAACAAAAATCTTATTATTAACAACTTTTTGCAGATGAGTAAACAGGCACAGAGAGGCATCCATTTTCCTAGACTCACTCAAGTAGTCAAGCAAGAAAGAGGTGGAGCTGGTATTAAAATTCATTTCCTCAGACCTGTGTGGGAAGATTCTTGCCTGGTGCCTTAAAGTGATAAAGGGCCCATCAGGGGCTCGAGTCAGGCTCAGAGTGTTCCCTGCCCTCCACAGTGGTGGTGTTGATAGGAGTGCTTGGCAGTCTGTCCTTGGCCTCCAGTGCTGACACCCAATTACCCTGGAAACCATCTCTTGTGGTAACGTGCTCAATGCACTTTCATTTATTTTTAATCCCACTCTTAGGATTCAAGCTCAGAGCACATTTGATTTCACAGGCTCAGAAAGGCTTGGCACGCAAAGATAAAAGAGGCAGAGCAAGGAGGTCTGGAAATGGAAAAAACATAAAACCCTGAGTGAGGAAAATGTCACTACCCTACACTATGAAAGCCAGAATAACCACCCATTCATCCTCTAAAGCAGCCAATAAAATAGACTCCAGGTGCCAGACACTGCAGTGCACACTGGGAACTGCATGGTATCATGGCATATCACCCTGACCTCATGGGTTTATGGTCCAGCTAGTAAGAAGGAGAGCCTTTTAGAAATTGATTGGTTCAAAATCTTACTGGAGACCACAAGCCCATGGTATATATATATATATATATATATATATATATATATATATATACACACACACACACACATATATATACATACACACACTCATTGTATGTATACACACATATATTCATTACACACATGTACACACACATGAGTGGTGTGAGTGAATTTGCCAATGAAGAAACTATGGCTCAGTTGGGAATGTGGCTTGCCCAAGAAAGTCAGTGGCTATGAGAAAAACTTCCAAGTGCCCTTCGATATCCCTTCTCCATTTCATACATGGCAAAAGGCTGCATTTCTGGGACCAGCAGTTGGCATAATGGCTATGTTGTTGGACTCCCGTGTAGTCGGCAGTGGTTCGAGTCCTGGACCCGGTGGCTTAAACTCACACCAGGCATGTGTGCATGCATGTCCAAGATCTCGAGAGGAGAATGGAGGAGAAGGGACTGTTGCATGGCCATCCCCCTGGGGGGTGATTTCTCACTTTCTGTCTCTCTGTCTCTCTCTGTCTTTCTGGCGAGCGCACACACCCTATAGCAAAAGCCTCTCCAAAAAAAAAATAAAAAAAGACTACATTTCCTAGAGTCTTTGACAGATAATTGTACCATGCGGTTAAATCCTAGTCAATTGGGGGCCAGTGGGTGGCGTGGTGAGTAAGGGTGTTGGACTCCTACATGGCGACTGCAATTCGAATCCTGGACCTGGTGGCGTGCTCTCTCACTTTCTCTCTTTCACTGTCTCACACTGGTCAAATTAAAAAAAAAATAAATAAACAAATGAATAAATAAATAAGGGATCAGCAGTTAGCGTAATGGCTATGTCGCTGGACTCCTATGTAGTTGACTGCGATTCGAGTCCCACATCTGGTGTCTAAAACTCACTCCAGGCGCGTGTGCGTGCGTGCTCAAGATCCCAAGAGGAGAATGGAGGAGAAGGGATTGTGCCATGGCCATCCCCCGGGAAGTGATTTTTCGCTTTCTGTCTTTCTGTCTCTCTGTCTTTCTGGCAAGAACACAAGCCCTGAAGTAAAAACCTCTCAAAAATAAATAAATAAATAGATAGATAGATAAATAAAATAACTCTTTAAAAAATCCCCGTTAATGGGATATAACTGAAGGTGATAGGTTCAAATTCTGAGTTGTACCCTTAAAAAGGAGGAAGGTGCCTCCCCCTTCCTGCCTCCTCTCTGCACTGACTGCAGTGAGGGATAAGGAGCTGGAGCAGCCACCTAGGACCACAAGGGGGGGTTGGCAGAGCACCAAGACTGAAGGAACCCACTTCTCTTTTGATTGGTGATCTGCCATGTCAGCCTCCACTGCCAGCAGACTTTTACATGAGAGAGAAATGAGTTCTGTTTTTATCAAAGACATGATTATTTTGACTCTCCTTATTACATGAGTCAATCTAAGTCCTAACAATGTCACATCACAGCGAACAGCAGAAGCCAGATCCCCTGATTTCCCCGTTCACCCCCCATGAATATATTTTATTCTCTCCCAAGATATTGTTCATGACTATATCTGCTCCAGGCGACAGCTCCATAAAGTTCATAGCTGAGAGGACTTCTGTGACCCTCATTGCACAGACAGGGAAAGCAAGATGCAAGAGATGTATGTGATCTGCCCTGAAACACGAGGGTAACTCTTGGTGGGGCAAGTGGAGATACCGTTCAGCCCTGCTCCTGTGACTGACTCTTAGTCCTAGGCTCTTCCTACCCTTCTTGGTGGCCTCCTCTCCAATTTTGGCACTTTGGTCTTTATCTACTTTGTCTATTTGTTTTAAGGCATTTTTGCCTTAGGATGTGTGTACTCAACCAAGAAAGAGAGAGACAGAGACAGAGACTATAAGAGGGAAAGTGAGAAATCCTCCCTCAGGGAGGATGGTCATGCCGCAATCCCTTCTTCTCCATTCTCCTCCTGGGATCTTGGGCACACACACATGCACCCAGTGTGGCACAAGCCACCAGATCTGGGACTCGAATTGTGGTCAGCCATGTGGGAATCCAGTCATGTAACTGCTATGCTATCTCCTGGCCCCAAGCCCTCATCCACTTTGTAAAACACAAATGAGTTGGAAGTCTAGCAGAGAGAAGCTTTTGCATTGTGAGAGCCCCAGAGCCCTCCCATCCTCCCTTCTTCCCCTGCAAGCACACACTGTCACATTAACCACAGGGAGCACGGAGCTACTACCAGCTGGGTTGCAGGCGACTCATTACCATCTCTCTTTCTGTGGCTTCTCGCCCCTTTTCAGCAGGCTCTCCCTTTGGCCCAAATAAGCAAGACAAGTGATTCAGTCATCGTCATCTGCCCATGTCCTGTATATGTGTTCTCATGGTCCTGAATGCACAGTCTTTGTACCCGAGTCCTATAGCAAATGCTGTCGACCCCATCCACTTTCTTTCCCATGCACACCTGTGTCTTTCTACTGCACGTACATCTGACTCTGCTTGGAGAACATACTTGACTTGTGCAGAGGATAGGCTGGAAGGGCTGAGAACTGCCCTCATCAATGATGACAAACAGGTGCTGGGGATAGACACTGCAGTTCCCAGGTCGGCAATGCTTAGCACAGCAGGATTCAGCCCCAGTTGCCCATGGCAGTCTCCTGCTTATCAGTGTGTCTGCAGCGTCCTGGTCTCTCTTCCCTAGCCCTCTACTGTACTTCCTGGGATGACTTCAACAAGCCACATGCACTTGAGTTCTAGCCTTGTCTTGAGTCTACTTCTGTGGAAACTCAATATACAACATGTCGGCTATTGTTTAAATGAAGATGCCGCCTCCCAACTTCAATTTACAGAATTAAGAGGTTTAGCCTTTGAGGGTGATTAAATCATTAAGAGGTTTAGCCTTTGGGGTGATTAAATCATGAATGGGATTAGCACTCTTATAAAAGGGTTTGAGTTTTAAGGGAGTACTTTCTTCTGTCTTCCACCGCGTGAGGAGACAGCAACAAAGTGCCATCCAGGAAGTAGACAGCACCCTTCACCAAACGTCAATGCTGGCATCCTCATCTTGGACTTTCCAGTCCCCAGAACTGTAAGAAATAAATTTCTGCTCTTTGTCAATTACCCAGTCTCAGGATTTTGTTCTATCATCTCAAATGAACTAAGACCATCTCCTATCCCCTGCACCTTTTCCTGCACACACCTGTGCTGTACAGGATTGTCCCACATCTAGCCCTTCTGCTCTGTACAGATGTGGCTCATGTACGTGGGTCCTACATACGCCCGTGCTGTTTCCAGGTACTCAGGACACCATCTTGCACCCTTCTCTTGGGGATGAAGGAAAACTCCTGACCCTAAAGAGTGGTGGCTTCTCTGATGAAGCAGAATGGGATGAGAGGAAGAACATTCCTTGGCCTCAGCTAGCCTTGGGCATGACTCTGAGGCAGGTAGCCTGAATGAGCTGAACTCCAACTCCCTCTCCTGGTGAATGAGCTCCAGGTTACCAACCAGAGTACAAGGAGTCCAGGGATATAACACATACACAGGGACCTCCGCACAGAAGGGGCTCCAATAAGGTTCCTCCTCCCCCTCTCTACCTGGGCCTACCCTCTCCCAAGGGAGCAGCTTGAAATCTAGTTAGTCCAATATTCCAGGCCCAGTGCTGGCACGATAGATGAGGGAGGACAAGGTCTCTATATTCAAAGAGATGTCATGTGAGTCTCTAGCTCTTTCATAAGCTAGGAATATGGGTCTTTATTTTCCTCCTTCCCGTGCTCCCCTCCTTCTCTTTCCATATTAGGAAAAGAACACAGCAACCAACCAGGTTTTCCATCCCGAAGGCTGGGAGCTTTAGGCAGGCCAGGTCGAAAGAGGGAATGATGGCCGACTGACTGAAGATATGCGTATGTGTAGGTGTGTGTGTGTGTGTGTCGACACTCCCTCCAAGGCCTGGAGAATGGCCACAAATTCATTTCCTCAAATCCCTGAACCACATCCCATTACTGTGATATCAGGGCTGCTCTGTAAAAGCTTCAGAGCTCCAGGGAGACCAGATGAGCCGGGCTAGTGCCAGGAGATAAACACTAAACAAGTACATAAACTCAAACACCAGAACTCCAGAACTCAGCCCACTTCTGAGAGACCGTTGAAGACAGATTGGGGGAAGGGGGACGAGGAGCATGACTGGTCAGTCCTGGGACTATGCGTCTATCTGAGTCCCCCAAATCAATCTAGAAATCAGGAGCCCCTGGGTCTGATTGGACTCTGGCTACTTCAGTGTGGTCTTAGAATCATCTCTCCTTAGCACTCAACTTTCTCAAATGTGAAAATGGGGTGATAGCAACAACCTCTCAAGAATTTCATGAGTACTTGGCGAGTTACAATGGAACCTGGCATAATAGTCATGAGCTCTGGGCTGACGTCTGGTTTTGGATCAGAGATACCAGCTGTGTGACTGCAGGCACAGTTATTAACCACTCTATGCTCCAATTTCCCCATCTTAAAATGGGGATAATAATAGTACCTACATGACTACATGATTAAATGCATTAATATTTGTAAAACACATGCCTGGCATATGGGGAGAGCTATGAAAGTGTTCTAAGTAACATATATATATTAAGTAAAATAGGCATGCAAGTGAATTAGTTGGTTTTACATTGTCTCTGGGCCTTTTAAAGGAATGCTTTTTCTGGCTCCCCTCCCCTTTTACCTAGCAAAACTTCATTCTCATTTGTGTTATTGGGTCTTTCAAATCATCCTCTTGGACCCTCCGCAGGGGGTTCTCATAGTTTTCTCACAAGGAATGGAACACAAGGAGTCAGACTGGATCTGTGTTTCTAAACCTTCACTCACTCATATATCTCCTTCTCAGTTTTTTCCTACCACTTCTACTTTCATTTATATTTGTCTTTCAACTGACTGTATTAGACAGGAACAGTTTTGGGTGACAAAAGATCCCAAGTAACAGTAGGCTGTACAAAATAGAAACTTATTTCTCCCACACAGAAAAGTATAGGGAACCATCCCGGGCTGCTGTTTCCATTTGGTCTTCTGGGCTCCAGGATCTTTGGTTTTGTTATTCTCATAGGCTTCCACCTCATGGTTCAGGATGGCTCCTCAGGCTCCAGCTATCAGGTCTCCATTCCAGCAGCAGGAAGGACATAAAGGGAGGAGGCCATACTCCCTTTCTTGTAGGACTCTTCCTCCATTTTGGCCATGCCACTTCCTCCCATATCTTAATGGCTTACCATCTACTAGGTTATACCTAGCTGCAAGGGAGGCTGAGAAATAAAATTCTTTTTTCTGGGTGTGTTATGCCAGCTATCGATGAAGGATTCTTCCAGAGGAAGAAAGGATGAGTGAATATTGGAGGAAATCAGCAGATTCTATTACACCAATTTCATATAGACTCCTTTCTTTTTTTTGGCCCTTTTTCTAAACAATATTGTCCATGATCTCTCTGGTTTCATGAACTAGTTATATATTTTTATAAAACAATTTAAAATAACTACTTAGCCATTGAATACACAGACATACTCTGTGTGTGTGTGTGTGTGTGTGTGTGTGTGTGTGTGTATGTGTATAGATGCAAATATAGTATAAATGATAGGAGACTATTACTTTGGTGTCCTCTATGATCCTTGTCTCCTGGTGTTTTTTCTTTTATGGATCCCTCTTCTTGAAACCTGGGCTGCTGGTGACCAGAATTAAGTAATAGAATGTAGTGGAATCAATGCCATGCCAGTTCCAGCCCTCACGTTTAAGAAAGTCCAATAGCTTCCTCTTTTATGTTCTGGGGAATGTTGAGACACCATGTAGGAACTCTGACAACATTCAAACCACCATTGCATTAGGAAGCCCAAGCTAGTCTTATGGACACCTCAGTGAAAGACAATGGAAAAGAACAACTGACAGTGAAAAGGAAGCTCCCAGAGACATGGTCAAGTCTGGGTTTTACCAGTCAGCTCCCAGCTGTTTGTGCCTCTCCAGAGGACACTACATAAAAGAGAGTTGAGCTGTCCCTGCCAAGACCCACTCAAACTGCAAAACAGAGCAAATAAAATACTTTAAGTTGCTAAGTTTTGAGCCAGTTTGTTATGCAGCAATAGCTAACCCAAACACGTATTTGTCTACGTAACTCTAAAATCAAGATATACACCACTCCCTTTTGGAAAATTCTGGATTAATAATGTTCTACTGGCTGAGGCCAGCAGGTGGTATGGTGGTTAAGGTACTGGACTCCCACATGGCCAAGCGAATTTGAGTTCCAGACCCAGTGGTTTGAAACTCCTGCCAGGCACATGTATGTGCATGCCTAAAATCCTGAAAAATGGAGGAGAAGGGATTGTGGCTTGACCATCCCCTTTGGGGGTTATTTTTCAATTTCCCTCTGTCTCTCTCTGGTGAGCACATATACCCTATGGCAAAAAATCTTAAAAAGAGAGAGAGATTCCAGTTATCTCTGTCACAGATTACAAGTTTCCACAGTTACATGATTCAGCTGATTAATTAAGGACTTACCTTGTGCCAACCTCACTACACTAACACTCCCTTCTCCCCAACCCCTGCCCATGGTTGGTTTACATGGTTTTATTTTTTTCGCACTTGGGAGTAACCAGAGGGAAAATGTTTCCACGATGCAAATTTGGTCATCCTACTCTTCCACTGTCACCCATTGCCTGTCCACAAGGAGAGCGTCTTAGGTTCAACTAACACTCAGATTCAATAGATGACCATCAGTCACACGTGGCATTGAGCTACTCTGGAGGATATGGGACAGGAATTTGGGCTTGCTAGTGTAAACCAGCCATGGGCAGGGGTTGGGGAGAAGGGAGTATTAGTGTAGCGAGGTTGGCACAAGGTAAGTCCTTAATTAATCAGCTGAATCATGTAACTGTGGAAACTTGTAATCTGTGACAGAGATAACTGGAATCTCTCTCTCTTTTTAAGATTTTTGCCATAGGGTATATGTGCTCACCAGAGAGAGACAGAGGGAAATTGAAAAATAACCCCCAAAGGGGATGGTCAAGCCACAATCCCTTCTCCATTTTTCAGGATTTTAGGCATGCACATACATGTGCCTGGCAGGAGTTTCAAACCACCGGGTCTGGAACCAGGTGTTCCTCTCAGTGGGAGTCCTTGCTGAGTCCAGAAGAGCAGTAACGCTCAGCTGCAGGATGAAATCCCCACCAGGCCGGTGCAGGAACAATCGTAGCTTAAAAGCCTCATGCCCCATGGGGACCACTATCTTTGGGCTGGTTCAGTTACATGAGTCACCATGCTCAGGAAGCAGGTATTTATGTTCTTCCCAGTCCAGATGCAGGTTACCTGTCAGGGGTTTGAAAGCAACAAAACCTTAATGTATTTATTTATGAGAAAATTTTTATGATAGGGTGCGTGCGCTTGTCGGAGAAACAAAGAGACAGAAAGTGAGAAATCACCTCCCCCCAGGGGGGAATGGCCACCCTACAATCCCTTTTCCTCCACTCTCCTGTTGAGATTTTGGGCACACACGCACATGTACCCAGCGTTAGTTTTAAGCTGCTTGGTCTGGGACAGGAACCACGGTCGACTACATGGGAGTCCAACAACATAACTATTATGCCTACTGCTGGTCCCAATTTATTTATGTTTTTAAAGAGGTTTTTGACTTAGGGAGCATGCGCTTGCTGAGAAAGACGAGACAGACACAGTGAGAGTGAGAATTTTTCCTCTCTGGATCTTGGGCATGCATGCATGCATGCATGCTTGCACACATGCCTGGTGTGATTTTCAAGCCACCAGGTCTGGGACTTGAACCACAGTTGGCCATGTGGGAATCCAGTGACGTAACCACTATGCGATCTGCTGGCCCCACTTTTATTATTTTTTAGAACAGTTTTTTTAAAACTGGGAAAATAGAGTTTTAGAAAAATTGAGAAGACAGTAGAACATTCCTACATTCCTCCAATTAGTCAGCCATTTTCCTGTTTTTCCCACTATTATTAACACCTTATGCTAGCATGGTTTATTTGTTACCATTAAGAAAACAATCCTGGGAACCAGCAGTTAGTGTAATGGCTATGTTGCTGGACTCCCACGTAGTCGACCGCGGCCGGGTGCGTGTGCATGCGTGCCCAAGATCCCAAGAGGAGAATGGAGGAGAAGGGATTGCGGCGTGACCATCCCCCCGGGGGGTGATTTCTCGCTTTCTGTCTCTATGTCTCTCTCTGTCTGTCTGGCGAGCGCACGCGCCCTATAGCGAAAACCTCTCAAAAAAAAAAAAAAAAGAAAGAAAGAAAAAGAAAACAATCCTGACTCAGCATTACTAGCCAAAGTCCATCCTTGGTTCAGATGTCCTTAGTTTTTACTAAAATCCTTCATTTTTGTTCTAGGATCCCATCAAGTATGCCACACTCCATTTAGTTGCCATGTCTCCTTAGGCTCCTCTTGTTTGTGAGAGTTTCTCAGACTTGTTTTTGATGACCTCAGTAGTTTTGAGGAGAACTGGTCGGGTATTTTGTAGAACGAACCTCAGTTGGGATTTGTCTCATGTTTATTTCATGATTAGCCTGGAGTTATGGGTTGCAGGGGTAGGGGGAGACCACAGAAGTAAAGTGCTATTTTCATCGCATCGTATCAAGGGAACATGCCACCAGCATGGCTGGACTGTTGATGTTGACCTTGATCACCTGGCAGAGGTCATCAGATTTGTCAGGTTTCTTCACTGTAAAGTGCTTTTTCCCTTCCCATAATTCTGGGAAAATAACTAAGTGCGGCCTATCCGTAGAACAGGGGAATTACATTCTCCCTCCCTGAGGACTGAGAATTTAAAATTCTGCATGGGAGATGTATCTTCTCTCCTCATGTGCTTATGTATTTGTTCAGTTATTTATATCATGGATATAACTCATGGGTATTTACAGACTCACGGATATTTATTTCATATGTTCAGTTACAATCCAGTGCTACTTTATTTATTTTTTGCCCAAATGTTTCCAGCTTTGGCCACTAGGGAGCTGTCCTAGTCTGTTCAGTTGCTAATAACAGAAATACGTGAGACTGGAAAATTTAAAAGAATAGAGGTTTCTGTAGTTCATGGGTTTAGAGGCTGAGAAATCGAAAGGCATGCTGCCACCCTTTGCAAGGGTCTTCCGACAGCCTCAGGACATGGAGAAAGGCCAGAGTCCATCTGGGTCACGTCTCTGCTCTGGGTCTTGTTACTTCTCCTCTGTTTTTTATTTTTTATTTGTTTTTGTTTTGTTTTTGTTTTTGTTTTCCACTATAGGGCATGTACAGGCACCAGAGAGAGACAGAGAAAAAAGAGAGAGGGAGAAGAGAAAACACCCATCAGGGAAATGGTTTCACCCCAGTCCTTCTCTTACACTTCTCCCTCCTTTCAGGATTTTGGGCATGCACACACCTGTACTCAGTTTGTTTCTCAAGTTGCTGGGTATGGGACTTGAGTCACACAGTCAGCCATGTGGGATCCAGCTGCCTTAACCACCAGGCCACAAAGCCAGCCCACATTTCTTTTACTTATAAACTAATTAGTGGGTTAACCTTATCCAATTCTAATCACCTCCTGAAGGCTCTACCTCTTAATCTTGTAGTCGGATTAAGTTTTCACACTCTTTTTTTCTTAAAGAATTTTTAAATTTAATTTTGTTATTATTATTATCATTATTTTAAATTTGACCAGAGAGAGAGAGAGAGAAAGTGAGAAAGCAAGCTGCCAGGCCCAGGACTTGAACTGCAATTAGTCATATGGGAGTCCAGCATCCCAAACACTGTGCCACCCGCTGGCCCCAGTTCCCACCCTCTTAATACCTTCACAATGGCTTACCAAAATTTCAAAAACTTTTAAAAGTCTATCTACCTATTTATCCTATGAGAAAGAGAGGAGACAGAGAGATAGAGAGACAGAGACAGGTACCCCAACAGGGTCCCCACACCCCACCCCACCCCCAGTCCCAGCCAGCCCAGGTCATGGTGTGCATAGGACGTCCCAGAACATGAGCCCAGGATGTTCCTAAGTGTGTCCAGTTGCATCACTGCTGTGCCGCCGCCAGGCCTAGCAAATATTAACCTATCAGTTTTCAGGTCACACATTTAAACCATAGCAGTGACTCTTTCAGTTGACCTCTGTGTCCTTTGGCATACACTATCATTGTGTAAGTGTGTGTGTGTGTGTGTGTGTGTGTGTGTGTGTGTTATTAGCACTTCAGTACTTTCTGGCACTATAAGATGATCCAGGCTTCTCTTGCATTTTCCTGCCCCAGTCCTAGAATCAGCCTTTTTTCCAAGGAGCCCTGGTTTCTTTCATTGGAGAATGGTGTTAGAAACCAAGATCTCCATGCTAAGTGTGCTCGTTGCTATGGAGCTGTTGCTCCTGGGCCCTCTCTGTTGACAGAGGAAGGAAATATATACATATATTTGAACTTATGCATACACACACACACACACACACACACACACACACACACACACACACACACACACACACACACACACACACACACACACACACACACACACACACACACACACACACACACACACACACACACACTTGCATATCTATATGTAATCATCTATACCTATTAAGCTAAATATGAGTTTATACTGACATCCCTAATTCTAATTCTTTACCACATGCATCATTCTAGCCTCCTCCTTGGGGGTCATTTTTATCATAAGCAATGTTGCTTAGTAACACAGCAGACATATGCTTATCTGTTCCCAGGAAACAGAGCTTCACAATTAATCAGAGGTCAAATCTCATACGAAAGAGGAAAAGGTTTTATTAACTCTTTACCCACACTCATCAGTGGCTCCCTACTGTTCTGAGGATAAAGTATCAACTCCTTGGCCTACCTGGCTCTGCAGCGAGCTAGCTTGCTGGTAAGTCCAGCCTCACCTGCTGCTTTCCTTATTGAGCCCTCCATGACCACCACCCTGGCCTCCAACCTCCACACTCACCATACTCCCTTCTACCCCAGGGCCCTTCCTCAAGCCAGTTCCTTTACGGATCCCTCCTCCATGGCTTCTTGACCAGTCTGCTTTCTGCTCATCTATTGCACCTCAGATCATCCTCGCTTCCACAACACCAGGGCAAAGGCCCTTGTTTGAGGTCTGGGTAACACTGTGTACCTTTGCTTCGTAGCGGTACTATCATCGCAGGGCTATGCTTATTCTGTTCTTCCTAGAATATGAGCTTCATGGAGTAGAGAGGGAGTCCATTTAGGTACTACTATGGGGCTCAATAAGTATTTGTTCATTTTCTCTGTTCTTTATTCAATGAGTATTTGTTATCAAGGGCCTTCTAGCTGTCTGCCCCTTTCCTTGTCTCCAGGGGTGTACCAGGAAAGAAAACAGGCAAAGCCCCTACTCTCTGGGCACTTACTTTTTAGTGGGAGAATTTCTTATTAAAAGAAGAGATGAACTGAAATCTGGAGCTGACAAACACTGTAGAGGAAGAATCAGAGTAAAGGGTTAAGGAGTGCTGGGTCACTGCTATTTTTAAAAGGATGGTTTGAGAAGATGTCTCTGAGAAGGTGACATCTGAGCAAACACTTGAAGAAGTGAGGGCAGAGAGTAACATTGGGGATATCAGAAAGAAAAGTGTTCCAGGCAGAAGGAACACCAGTGCAGAGGCTATGAGGCAAGGCTGTGCGTGATTGAAGGAAAGAACTGGTATGCTTTAAGGCAAAGCATCTCAGCCAATTCCCATAACCCTCACCAAGTTCATTTTGGTGAGGAAAACTGGAGACCTTTGCACAAGGCCACACAGCTGTGAGTGGCGGAGCTGGGACTCATGTGGGCATCTGGCGCCAGAGCTAGCTTGCTTTGAAGTCCTGGACAATAGATCAGGCCCATGGAAGGCTGGGAGGAGGAGGAGGAGGCCTTCTCAGCCATGGTGGTTCTGCCCAGGCTGTGCCTGGCTGTGCTTGCTTGAAAGTTCAGGCACCCATCTTCCAGGGTGACCTTCAGTCCCCTGATTGATGAGGACTCTCAGGCCTTTGGAAGAGGCTCTGCTTTGGATGGCTGATGTGGTTGTTCAAGGCTCTGCCTAAGGTGGCTGAGGAGCCAGGACAGGGTGTCCTCTGCCTGTCTTTCTAGGTGACCATCCTCTGCTGACCTTCCCAGGACCCCTGGAGCCTGCATTTTTCCATGCATGATCCCCATGGAGAGGTGTGGGCACTGAGGCCAGAGGAGCTATCTGAGGACACCAGAGTTGGCTGGCCATTGACTCTTCTGGGAAGGCCATAATCTTCAGACCAAATTCTCCCTGGGTTCAGCCTGGGCCCCCCCAAAGAGGAAGTGTCTCCTTAAGTTTGCGCTCCAGAAACCTCACTCTGCTTACCCTGCTCTCAGCCTTGCAAAGGAAAGGCACAGAGTGGAAGTCCACCCCCCCAATCCCAACACACACACACCGTGCGAGGTTCACGGGAATGGAGCCAGTGGGCAGTCATGACTTCTCCCGGAGCTGCCAGTCTGCTGCCGGAGGCCAGCCTTTAAGGAGAAAATCATAACTGTCAGATGAGGTGATGATGCAGTAAAGAAACACCCCCATGGAGAGGCCTCTGGGGTGACGGCATGTGTGTGAGATGGAGCCAGGTAGGCTCCCCAGGGGAGAAGGTCCTGCCACTGGGCCTGTGAGGGCGAGGGTGTATGTGACCCGTTGGCAATGCCCCCAAGAAAATGCCCTCCTTGAGGGGTGCACTCCACTGTCCCAGAGAAGAGCCAGGAAAAGGCGGGGTGCACGGAGGTTGAGCAGAGGTTTCCTTTCCGCCTTTAGGTGGCGCCCTTGGGCCATGAGGTCGCACGCGCCAGAGGAGCCAGTCCGGACCTGAGGGCCCTGGGTCTTCTTACCTGGGGGCAGTGGAAAGAAGGAGACGA
Source organism: Tupaia belangeri chinensis (assembly GCF_000334495.1). NCBI lineage: Eukaryota > Metazoa > Chordata > Mammalia > Scandentia > Tupaiidae > Tupaia > Tupaia belangeri. Next base: position 551,116 of record NW_006199965.1, on the reverse strand, counting down.
GACCAGGGCATCCGGGCTTGGCGCAACAGGACTCCCTGGCGTTTGGGGAGAGGAAGGCAGTGGGGGAGGGGTCTTCTCGCCAGCACACCCGCCCCCCCGCCCC
>NW_006199965.1:535820-550576 GCF_000334495.1 Tupaia belangeri chinensis | reverse complement strand
ACCTGCCGGGGCGGCTGGAGGCTGAGGGCCCGAGGCGGGGACTGGCGGCGGAGGACAGCTAGCCTGACCTCTCGGCCCGCCGAAGGACACGCGGTGAGGGGACCCGGGGACACGCCGGCTCCCGCAGAGCCCGCCCTCCCTCGTCGTCCCGTTGCGGGCGCCGCCCGGCCGGGTCCGGCCTGGCCCGGCCCACGGCGTTTGTGGTCAAGGGCAGGAGCAGGGGGTGTGAACGGCGGGCGCGCGGGTGCAGTGGGCAGCCGGGGTGCTGAGGCTTTCTGCACGGAACTTCGGGTACAACAGCGTGGACCTGCGTGTGCGTATCTGCGCGCCCCGAGGCTTTGTGTACAACTCGTGCGTGTGTCTGCGATTGGGTTTTGTGAAGCTTCACCCACACCGGCTGTGCGTCGGTCTAGCCTGCTGTCAGTGCGCGCAGTGGGTGGGTAGCCGGGCCCACCGGTCTTGGGTCTGGCTTGGATCTTTAGCAGTCCTAGGTGTGTGTGTATGTGTGTGTAACCATTCCTACCCCCCTTGAGGTATGGGTACCAATGTGACCTGAGGATCTGTGGGCCACACCAGATGGCTGCTGGTGTCTGGGTTCTGCATGTGGGACCCACCTCTGGGGGAGTGAGTGTGGACCTGGGCGTGCTTTTCAGGACTGTGTGACTGCAGATGAAATTGCGGGGTGTAGGGCGTGAACAGTGGGCAGGAGCATCTATGTCCATTTGTCTGTCTCTGCTTACGTTTAGGCAATTGGGCATGGCCTGTGTACCTAGTAGGTATCTCTGGGCCTGTGCATGAGAGAAACAGGGAGACCTCCTAACTCTGGGGAAGAGGGAGCCTTCTTTTTCTCTGACCCTCACTCCAGCAGCTTAAGGAAAAAGTTTTGGGTCCTGCAGGGTGAAAGAAAGCCCAGCTCCAAATTTGGGTACCCTGGGTTTCCTCTGGGAGGCAGGGATTGATGGAGGCATTAATGTCAGTCTGGGAAAGGGGTTCCTGGGCCACCCTAGGGGCTAAGTTCTGTGGGAGGTGCTGAGGGCCTAGGTGGGGGGCCCATAGCCAGAGCAGTTGCGTTGTGCCCACTGCTGGGCCCTGGCGGCTGGACAGTCAGGAAACTCTCCGGGTGCCCGTAGTGAAAAACCAACCAACACACCTCTCCTGTCTGTTCAGTGAGCATTAGAGTAGTCTGGGCAGCAGGCTGGGGCCCCAGCAGGATTGGCACATACCCCTGCCCTCCAGGTGCTCACGGTTGCTGTTAAACATCTGGATAAAGTAGAAGGTCTATGAATGAAGGCTGGCAGAGCCAGGGAAGGAGGGTGGGCTGACGACACCAGACCAGCAGCGGGTGCTTCACAGGTTTGCCAGTGAAACTAGCTCCTGCACCCAGTCCTGGTCCCCCCTCACCCATGGCTTGGAATGTTGGTCAGTTATAAAATGGAGATAGCAATCGCTGCTCTCGGGGCTGGTGAGGGTCACGCGAGATACTCCTGAGTAAAGTGCCTGGTGCAGGGCCCCACAGGTAGTAGGTGCTCAGTAAACGTTTACTAAATTGGGACTCTGAAAAGAGGGACATTGCGCTCATAATGGGTTGTAAGTGGAAGCAGGCTTTGTACTCAGATGAAAGGCCCTCTGTGTGCTGAGAGGAGGTGTCTGACGCAAGTTCATACTGGAAGGAAAGTCGGAACGATTGAAAAACGTGCCTTGCTGCCCTGAGGCTCTCTGAGTTTCATTCATTCGGTCATTTCATTCATTCGTTTGCTCCTATTCACACTCACACCGAACCACAGAGCACTAGAGAATAAACTCGGGCATAAGCACACAGAGAATCATGTACATATATGTAGATGCACCAAAGCATGTGAGTCTGCATGTAGGGGTCTCTGCCCTGGGTAGGGACTTGTGTGCCTGGGACCCTGGGTGCATGTCCCCTTAGGTCATCAGTGTGTGCCTGATATAGCCAGGCGGGCAGGAGGCTGAGGTGGCACCTGTGGTGGGAGGACTAGGTGCCTCAGGGAGGACCCGATCACGAACTCCAGCTGAGTGTTTCTCATTTTGCAAGAAATGCCATGAATCCAAAATTTAAAATATAAAACTTTTTGCTTCTTAAATATTGGCAAGTAACTCAACAAAAGTAACGGATAGATCAGACGTGAACAAAGCACTATTTCTGTGAGCCAAATACGGCCGCCGGGCTGTAGGCTGGTCCGAGTTAAGCACGTGTGCTGCCTGTCTGTGCAGTGTCTTCTCAGGTGCTAGGGTGGGTGCTCTGCTCCTTCTCACTGACACCCCTCCTGTCCTCGTCCTGGTCTCCCTCTGCTGCATACATAAAGACATTTGGCTTTAACCTCAGTCATGGCTTTTTTTTTTTTTTTAAAGTTTATTTATTTTCTCCATGAATAAGAGAGGCAGAGACACCCTCCCAGGGCCCCAACATCACCATTCAGCCCCAGCCTCGGCCAGTTCTGGACCATGGACACATAAGGGATGGTGCTGGGGCTGGCAGGTAGTGTGGTAATTCAGGGCTGGATTCCCACGTGGCCGACTGTGGTTCAAGTCCTGGGTCTGCCTTGCTTTCTCACTGTCCCTTTCTCTCTCTCTCTGGTCAAATTAAAAGATAATACTAACAAATAAAATTAAATAAATAATTCTTAAAACACACACACAAAGAAAGAAAGAAGTGCACGGTCCTGAGTGAGGTCTCTGGGACGCACACCAGCACCCTCCCACATGCGACAGCACTACAGAGCATGGCATTCTGCTGTGCACCACCGTCTGACATCTCAGTCATGGCGCTCACATCTGCTTCCTCCTCTTGGCCTCTCAGCCAGCCAGCTTCCTCTCTGGACCTCCAGCACCTACTCTGCCACTTCCCACCCACCTGGCCTGCTGCCTTCTGAAAGCCAGGCAGGCCTGGTACTGCCCCCACCAAGCCCTTGACTCCTGTGGCTCCCAGCTCCTGGCTTTCGCAGTGCTATGTGAGCTGGCCCCAGCTGCCCTCTGAAACCTCCCTTCCTGTTTCCAGAATGCCCTTATCCCTGCTCCCTCCTGGGGAGATTTCCACTCATTCTCTGAGGTCTAGCTCAAAGGCTGCCAATGCCCAGAAGCTTCTCTGACTTTCTCCTCTTTATTCCCATCATACCTTGTCATCTGCAGCCCATCGCCCTTGCCTCACACAACAGTGCCGCTCACTTGGACTGCCCAGAGCCTTGTGTGCATTATTTTATGAAATCCTCAGAATGACCATAGAGCGGAGGCAGTTTGCTTATTCCCTTTTTACAGATGAGAACACTGAATCTGAAGAAGTCACATAATTTGCCTAAGCTCAAGTGGGGAAGTTGGGATTTGAACTTGAGAGCCCCTCTGTTATAATATTAGCTCACTGCTAATACTTACTGAGCACTTACGATTCTGAGTATTTTTTTTTTAATTGTCAGAGTGTGAAGGCTCTCAGGGAAAGCGAGACAGAGAAAGCAAGAAAGAAAGTATATCCCAATGGGGCATGACCATGCTGTAATTCCTTCTCCTCCATTGCTCCATTCTGTTGGGATTCTGGGTACGCACATGAACCTGGCATACTTCTGAAACCACCAGACTGGGATTCAAACCACTGGCTACGTGGGCTCACACTTCCTTAACCACTAGGCTACAGGACTGGCCCCCGAGTACTTTATGTGGGTTGTCTCAATCCCTAAACCAGCCCAGGAAGTAGTAGGACTGGCGTTACTTTCACCTTACGGATGAAGAAAGTGGGGCCCAGAGGAGGAGTTGCCCAAAGCCACATGCCAGTCACTGGTAGAGTGGGCTCCCACCACAGACCATGCTGCTCTGTTCCTCGTCTCCACCTCTGTGCATCAAGGCACTGTGCATTGCTGACACCAGCAAGTACTGGTGGAGTTTGCTAAACTCACCTGCCTCTGTGTTCTCTTCTAGCTGCCAAGGGATGAGCTGGGCCCTCCTTCCCAATGGCATCTTTCCCTGGTCTGGAACTGAAGACACTGAGCAATGGGCCCCAAGCCCCAAGGAGACCAGCTCCTCCAGGCCCAGCAGCCCCACCCAGGCAGGGTGTGGAGAATGCCTGCTTCTCCTCGGAGGAGCACGAGACTCGTTTTCAGAACCCTGGGGATGCCAGACTGGGCAGCTCCCCCAGCCCCCCTGGGGCTGTCCCCTCACTGCCCCGATCCCAGCGGGATGATCTCTCCCTGCATTCAGAGGAGGGGCCGGGCCTGGAGCCTGTGAGCCGCCCGGTGGATTACGGCTTTGTTTCTGCCCTGGTTTTCCTGGTGAGTGGAATCCTTCTGGTGGTGACAGCGTACGCCATCCCCCGAGAGGCTCGCGTCAACCCGGACACAGTGACGGCGAGGGAGATGGAGAGACTAGAGATGTACTATGCCCGCCTGGGCTCCCACCTGGACAAGTGCATCATTGCGGGCCTGGGGCTGCTCACGGTGGGCGGCATGCTCCTGTCGGTGCTGCTCATGGTCTCCCTTTGCAAGGGCGAACTGTACCGCCGGCGAACCTTCGTCCCTGGCAGGGGCTCCAGGAAGACTTACGGCTCCATCAACCTGCGCATGAGACAGCTCAATGGGGAGGGGGGCCAGGCCCTGGTGGAAAACGAAGTCGTCCAGGTCTCAGAGACCAGCCACACCCTGCAGGGGTCTTAAGTAAGAGCCCACCGTATCTGGCTGCTTTAGCTCCAGGGCTACAAGGCCCCCAAAGGCCTGGGGTTTCAGAGCTCCGTATAGGGTCCTGTGGAAGGAGTCCCTCGGGGTTGGGGTGGGGGTGTCCTGGAGCTGGCCTAGGCCCCTCTCAGGCAAGCAGCTACCGATCTGTTTTGTAGCTTGAGGTTTTGCATAAGGTTTTGTTTGGAGGATAGCTTCTGCTGCTAAAAATACAAAAGTTTGGAAACCGCTGTCCTGGGAAGACGAGGTTTCTTGGCATTTCTGAGGAATGGGATCTGTTTGAAAGGTGGCCTGTCTCATTCCTCATGTCCTGGGGAGTTCTGGGACCTCTGGATGTCATCCCCCAAGTGAGGGTGGGGATGGCCTTTCAGCCCCTGAGCGTCTAAGGTGTGTGGTAGCTTCATGATGAGGGGAGAAGTCAGCATGGGGTGATCTCCTTCCAGCTGCCCCAGTGACTAAACTGTGACCTTCCCTGTCCTCTCTCCAGGCCTCAGGTGCCCTGTTTATAAAGTGAGGAGGTTGAACTGGGTGACCTATTCGGCCCCTCTAGGCCTGCCCTGGTCATGACTCTGACTCTGGCCACCCTTTGGGGGAAAAAGGGTGTCCACCAGGCCTGACCATTCTTGGTGCCATTTTCTGGCCCAGCTTTGGTGACCACCACCATCAGGCAGCCCACAGCCCTAACACTCTTGGTAAAGAACCCCTGGTCAGACCCAGTTTGCTACAGCTTGGTTTTGGTCTTGGGGTCTAACTTCCTGCAGTAACTAATTTTCTGACGTGGTGCATTTTACCAAGTCAAGTGCACAGTTTTGACCGGTTCTCTGGGCAAGAAGGATCTTTTCTACAAGAAAAGGTGAGGGCTTTCTGGTATATCTGTGGGCATGGTGTGGACCATTGTCACCTTCTCCTCCTCGATAGTATGTCTCTGGGGCCTGATTTTATTCTGGTAGCAGAAAACACTTTTTTTTCAATGCTGCATTTGTAACTTCACTCTCTCAACCTTTGTTGAGTGGTGACCGGGTTTGTCCTGGACACACCAGCAGGCCACATTAATTGTCACCTGTTCTCTTTCTCTTGTGGAATATTCTCAGCCTCTTTCTAAACTCTCTTTAAATGCCTGATAAAGAAAGAAAGTAGGCCCCCAAAGGGCAAGGAGACACAAGTGTTCAAGGACTGAGGGATGTCTAGATAGCTCTGAAGGGTTTCAAGAGTACGTGCCTTCTAGGCCACTGATAAGACTCTAAAGGGGTCATTTCAATGAGGCCCCTGCCACCATGCAGGTCCTATGTCCTATGTATCCTCTCTCTCGGCTGTGTGGGCTGTGGGTGAGTGTCTCTTGGTGGGAGGATGGGTTGGGTACGGGGTCTCTAGGCTGGAGAGGCCTCGATTAGCTGGAACATGAGCCTTCGTCCAGTGGCTTGAAAATCTGGGCAGTGTAGTGTTACAGCTTCTATGACAGATCAAATATCTGCTCCTGTCTGCAGCTTCTGCCAGGATCAGAGGGCTGGGAGAGGACAAGAGGGGACAAGGGTGTGTGGCTGGGCCTCCCAGGTTCTGGCATGTTGAAAAGAACAAAGCCTCAAGATGGTGAAAGAGTCACAAGTCTTGGGCTTTCGAGGATGTGTTTATTTCTCTCAGGCGCCAAGCAAGTGGGAGGAAGTGGCATGAACTACTCTAAGTAAACTACCGTAGAACTGGACATCCCATGCAGTGGGGTAAGACCCTTCAGATCCATAATGATAATAATACAAATGTCAATTCACGCCCCATGGATTACCGTGATGGTGGGGAGCTCACCTGGATGCCATGCTTGCTGAGTAGATGCGTCCGGGACCATCAGTTCACATCAGTTTAAACGCAATGAATTGTATTTAGGGCTAAATCTGTTAGAAGATTAAATCCCAGGAATCTCAGGTTTTCTCTAAACCAGAGGCGCCTGCTTTGCATTCTAATGTAAAAACTGCTTTGGAAAATGTGTATAATGGATCAAGGCGGTCATTACCTTGTCAGTGAATTAAGAAAACTTGAGAGATGCCAAAAACATTTCCCCAAGATTACAACTGAGATCTTCCAGCAGGTGGATCGGGAACAGGTGTAGGAAGGAGTAGAGGAGGAGCAGGGAGCAGGAGGCTGAGCACTTTCTTTGTAGTTTTGTTTGTTTGTTTTTTCCCCCATGGCAAGTATGACGCTGTCCCAGGAGCCTCTGGTTGCTGGAACATGCCTCAAGTTCAGGAACTGCCTCTCCTGCTGGACATGCTCCTAGGGCTGACAAACCTTGCTTTTTCTTGTGTGTCAAAACAGATTTTGACTTTGGAGTTGCTAAGACCTGGTTTGCATCCAGACTGCCATTTACTGGCTGTGTGACCTTGGCAAATTACTTTACCTCTCTGAGTTTGGGTTTCTTTATCTGTAAAGTGGGATTAATGAAAAGCCTACCCCAGGGGATGGTATAGCTCAGAAATATGGTGCCTTCACCAGGAACAATAATGCCCTGGCCTCCCAAATGGGGCCTATGATGTGATTAGGCCTGAAATCTCCAATCTTGGGGGCAGCCCTTCTGCTTTTCTTCTTCCACCCCTCACCTCCTACCCCATCCAGATCTTATCAGCGCTACCTTCAGAATCTGACCACTGTCCACCCCTCGGCTGCCATTACCTGTCCAGGTTGTTCTCTGGTGTCCCAGCTTTCTTCCCTGCCCACCACCCTCCCCCAGTTCACCCTCCACTCTGCAGCTGAAGAAGCCTGTTCAAAAGGTTGTCAGGACATGACACCTTCTGGCTGAAACTCTCCTACTGCTCCCTCCTATTCTGAGCAAAAGCCAGTCACCGCAGCCAGCGGGGGATTTACAGCAAGACGAGCAGAGCTGGGGTGTCCAGGCCCCTCCCTTACACAGGCCCTTTCCAAGGCCCCAAATTGAATCTCATATGTGTACCTTTGATTTATTTTTCTTCTTTTAAAAATAATTATTTAATTTTATTCATCATTATCATTGTTGTTATTTTTAATTTGACGAGAGAGAGAGAGAGAGAAAGCAAGCTACCACGTCTAGGACTTGAACCACAGTTAGCCATGTGGAAGTTCAGCACCCCAACCACCATGTCACCTGCCAGCCCCTGATTTATTTTTCTTAAGGATAGCCCCCTAAATTGCGTACACTTCAGGGATTCATCCTTCACAGTGGCCTCCAAGGGCCTGTGCCATCTGCCCTCTCCAACCTTATTTCCCACTCCTTTCCCCCTCCCTCCCTCCCTCCCTCTACTCCAGCCATACTGGACTCTTCGCTGTTCCTAAATCTGCAGGGCTCACTCCCACCTCAGGACCTTTGCACCTGCTGTTTCCTCTGTCTGGCAGGGACCTCCCATCAGCATGTTCAAGACCCTCACCTCCTTGGGAGCTTTGTCTAAATGTCACCTTCTCAGTGAAGCCCTCACTGAGCGTCCTATTTAAAATCAACTCCCCCCTCCCAACTTTATGCCCTCTTCCTTGCTTTGCTTCTCTCAGGCACTGATCCCCACCTGGCAGGCTGCCTCTTGTACCTGTTCAGTGTCCATCTGCCCACCAGCTCCTTCACCGGACTGCAAGCTCCATGAGGGCTGGCATTAGGCCTAACTAGCTCATGCTCCCTAGTGCTAGGAACACATAATAGGTGTTCATTGATGAAGCAATGAATGACTAGGTAGGTGGATTAATTTAACTGAGCTTTATTGCTGCCAGTGCAGCAGGATCTAATGGAGGGTGATGGGACCCCACTGCCCTGAAGTCCTCTAAGACTGAGAATCAGTCATGTAGATCCCATGTCCAGAATCACTCCGCCTCTCTGATCTGTTCCTGGGCCTTGCATCTGGAGCTGGGGAACCCATCTGCTTTCCTCTTTCTGGGCCTGGGAACAGCTGCAGGTGGAATAGTAAGAGGAGTGTCCCTGATAAGGGAAGACTCCTGACTTGTCTGGACACAGCCAGGTTCCGGCCAGACCTGGGAGACATGCGCTTGGTGTGAGGAGCCTGTGAGATGCACCAGGCTGATTCTCCCTGAGTCAAAGGTCTTAAGTGCCCAGGCCTGGGCCTTTGGAATCCCAGTGTCCGTCATCACATCTGCTCACTACCTCGGGCATCTTGCGAGTCTCCTAGTGGACAATGCCTGCTGCCTGAGAGTCACCATCATGGCTGCCTTCCTGGGGATAGGCATCCCTTCCCCTGGGATTCTCTTTACAGTGTCCTCCTCACATCTCATACACATCTACACACATGTGCACAGATGCATGTGCATTCCCTGAGTGCACACACACATGTACACACACACACACACACACACACACACACACGGGGCTCTCTCTTGTCTGACCTAGCTCAGAAGCCAAGGACACCTACTGCAATGAGTCATCCTCTGGATGATAGATAACGTTTCCTCCTTTTCCAGCGGCCATAGGCCACGCGGTCCCCAGGATGCTAACCTTACAGCCATAGTCGAGTCTCCCCTGATGTCTCTGTATCCTTCCTGCTCCCCACCTTGGGAAAGAGGGAGAGGTGACTGGAAGTGTCTCCATCCTGGCATTTCAGGAGGCCTCCCTGTGGTCCTGGGCTGGCAACCTGGTGAGCCAGGTCCTGCTGGTCACCCCTTCCCTGTGAGCCTTTGGGCAAATCACTCCACCTCTCTGATCTTCCAAAGGCAAATTGGAAACTGCTGCTCTGCTCCTCTGTAGGCTGGGGAGTCTTATACACTGCAGAGAGCTTTCCGAAGTTGAGAGGACCCATGTCTGGAGGGCTTCAAAGGGGCAGGAGGAGGGGAAGGAAGGGAGACATTATGAAGCACTCACAGGAGGAGGGGTTCTAAATGAGGTTCTGTCAAGGAGAAAGTGGGGTGTTAGTAGCACTGGCAGTCAAGGAGATGCCTTATGGCTGGGCCTGCTCGTGTCTCCTGGGAAGCAGACGCCCCCCAACGTTCCCAGGAGCCGGGTGTCAGCTTAGGGAAAGGGAGGCTGCTTGTGCTCTTGCCAGGTTGGAGTTTGGGGAGCGCCTTGTTGCTAGCGGTATTTTTGCATTTACCAATCAGGGATTGAGTGTAGTAGAGTTGGGTAGGATTTAGCCAAGAGCCTCCTTAGCTTTCCAAACCCCTCCTTCAAGGAGAGCCAGTGCTCTAGTGGCCAGAGCCTGGCTGGAGACAGAGACAGGAACAGCTCTGGCCTCCTGCTATCTTCCTGTTCTGGCCACTCCACATCGTCTGTCTTCCCAGATTGAGTTGTCTGAGGACAGATGGACAGAAGCAGACACCTGAGTGATGCAGAGGGTGGCAAGATTACCACCTTCCTCCCCACAGGCCGAGCACTTCTGAGCTTTCTCCCTCCTCAGATCTCAGTAGGGACCGGGGCAGGGTCCCTACGGAGGGGTCTGCTGAGGACTGCCCATCAGAGAAGAGCTTAAGGGCACTGCCTCCAGGTCTGCTCCGGCAGGATGTGCGGTGGCTCCTTAATGCCTCTCAGCCTGTTTTTTCATCTGTAAAATGGTGACCCTAACAATAACTGTGACCCCATAGGGCTGTAGTGAGCGGTAAATGAGAAGATGCCCGTAAAGCACATGGCCCAGGGCCTGGCCCATTCACTGTCACGCCATCACAGTTAGCGATTCGCGGGTGGGCGGGGCAAGTATCTGATGGAGGTGGGCTCAGAAAGGGTTTTCCCGGGAGGGGCAATGTCTAAGAGCAGCCTTCAACAATGAGGCCTTGCTGGTGTGGGTGAGTGGGAAAGGTGCTTCAGACAGAGAGGAACCGCATGAACAGAGGCTCAGAGGCCTCGACAGCCAGTGTGTACTGCAGAAGCGCTGGGTGGAAGAGAGGTCTGCAGATTCTGTGCTGGAGGGCCCAGATGGGGCATGCTGGGGGCTTGTGTTTCATCATCTGTAGAATGGGGACAACCACAGCACTTAAGTCACGGGGTCATTATAAGGATGCTGAGTTCATATAGGGACAGTGCACGGCACACAGTCACAGGCCAGTCAGCTATTCTGACTGCCTGCATATGTGGCAGGAAGACTCTTCTAACGTCAGATGCTTTGCAGGGGTGATGTTGGCATTGGGGAGGTGAGTAGTGGAGCTGTGGACTCCAGCAGCCCAGCCCTCCTCTCAGGACTCCAACTGCAGCCAGAGGACATGACCTCATGCTCCAGGTCTCTATCTCAGCAGTCTGTCCTTACTTGGCCCCTGAGCCACCAAAGTTGAGGCAGTGTGGCTGCTTTCCGAGGCCTAGGAGAATGTTGTGAGTGGAAGGATCTACTGGCAGGGAAGCTGGCCCCAGGGGGGGCAGAGAAGGCAGGCGAAAGTGGCTGCCATGCCAACCTCTTCCCAAGTGGCACAGTGTCTGAGCCATCTCTCTTCGTCTCCCATCTCTTCCTTCTTCTCTTCCTCCAATCTCTCCCTACCCCTTCTCTTTTGTATTCCTCTCTGCATCCACATCTCTCATGGAAGCCATTTCTGGGGCTTACACACCCAGAGGTGGGTCACTACTATTGACGGCCTGCCTGCCCATCACCTGACTCCTCCTGAGAGTTCCTGCCCTCCTCGGCAAAGATTAAAACAGGAGCCCAGCTGCAAACACCTGCAGGGCCTGGCAGGTGACATCACTGCACAAAGCAGGTGGCTGGGGACAGTGGCAGGATTAAAGGGATGCCTGCTTCAGCCTGGCTGGCTGTTGCCCTGTGGTGATGGCCTCAGGACTGCCAGAGCTCCTGATTTTTCAAAAGCAGCTGGACAGCTGGACCTTTGTGTGAGTAAAAGGACACTGGACAGGATTATCCCCGTCTGAGGTTAAAGCTGAGGACGAGGAAGTGTCCAATGAAGTGCCACCCGCTGGGGCCTGAGTAGTCACCCCCCCCCCCCCCCCCGCTGGGCCTGGGTTGCCCCCCCCCCCCCCCCAATGCAGAGCTTACCAAATCACTTACAGATACTCTGTCTTCAGGAAGGGAACTGGTCTCAGTGTGCAGCTGGAGGCTTGCTGAGCTGCAGGGCCTGCAAACCATTTAGGTATTGCCCATCCCAGCATCCTTTATTCATCTTTTTCTTTCTTTCTTTTTTTTTCTTTTTTTTTTTCTTTTTTTTCTTTTTTGAGAGGATTTTGCTATCGGGCGCATGTGCCAGAAAGACAGAGAGAGACAAAGAGACAGAAAATGAGAAATCACCCCCCCAGGGGGATGGCCACACCACAATCCCTTCTTCTCCATTCTCCTCTCAGGATCTTGGGCACGCACGCACACGCACCCTATGTGAGTTTAAGCCACCAGGTCTGGTATTCAAACCACGGTCAACTACGTGAGAGTCCAGTGACATAGCCGTTACGCCAACTGCTGGTCCCTATTCATCTTTTTTAAATTAAAATTTATTTTATCCATGATGGTGCATACATGCATAGGTGAAAGCGAGAGAGAGAGAGATACCTCAAGAGAATCTCTCCAGGCTGCCATCCCCTTTCTCATGGTCTCCAGCACATGGTATCCAGCATTGCCGTTTGCTACCCACTCAGCCATCAGGCTGGGCCTTTTGTTCTTTCTTTGACCACCGATCTATGCTGGGATTTGAAGATACAGCACTGAACAGATGTAAAATGTAAGGAGGGTATTCTCAAGAGGGCTTGAAATGTGTCTTCTAGCTCAGGGGTGTTTTGAACATGGAGATGAAGTGTATTTATTTTTAAAAAATTATTTAATTTTTTTTTAAGTTAACCCGAGAGTGGCAGAAAGAGAAAAGGAAGGTGAGAAAGCAAGCTACCAGGTCTGGGACTCAAACTATGGTCAGCCATGTAGGAGTCCAGTGCTTTAACCACCATACCACCTGCCAGCTTTGAGGTTTATTTTTGACCCAGAGAAGTCCTGATGTGAGAGGTCATGGAGACGGCCCATGCTGGCTTGAAGGGACAATGATGCTAGGGATCAGGGAGGAGGAGGGGCAGTCCCCTATCCTCTCCCAGTCTTCTAAAGCCTTTGAAGGCAGGCAGAGGTCTTGGTGTTCCAGGTGCTGTAGGGAGGTGAGAGGCGGCTGGGAACTTCTGGAGGCACAGGTGACTCCACAGCCCAGCACATTCCTTCAAAGGCTGCAAGCCTCTGGTGGACCAGACAGAAAACCCCATTCCTCCATGAAGGTCCTCTTAAGCTGTCAGCACAACTCTAAAATTATATGTGTAGTCTACCAGAAACCATAGCACCAAAACAACAATAAAATAAAACAACAACAAAAGCTTCAACTAAACCGAACAAAACCTGAGAGACCTAGTATGGGTTAGCATCAGACCACCCTGTTTCTCCCCCTCATCATGGCCCATGACAGACACCTCACTGCACCCTTTCTCCTCCCATTCCATCACGCAGGAGGAACAAGAGCCCAGAAGAGGTCGTAGGACACCTTTTGGAACTGGATGTGAGTTGGAAAGTTACACTGGACTCTGGGCTGAGTTTGAAAACCCAAGTGACCAGCTACTTATTGGTTGGGCCCTAGATGTTGAGGTGAGAAAGAGGGATTTGACAAGGTTGGTTGGATGAAAAAAAAACAAAACTTCATGTTTATATATTGCATCAGGCGGTTACACATTATATACATTGAATCAGCACATTTTAAAAAAATATGTAGTATTCTTTCTCTGCCAGGCCCTCCTCTCACCTGGACATCTATCAGCTCATTCAAACCTCACAACCCTACAGAGGGGGTACCATCATTACTTTCATTTTACCGATGAGGAAGCTTTAGCACAGACAGGTTAAGTGACTTGTCAAAGGCTACACAGCTAGTAAATAGCAGAATCAAGACTCAAATTTAGTGACACACCATGAAGCATCTTGTCAAATTTAATAGCATGTCGGCCAGTCAGAGCTTGTCTGTGGACAGATCTGGCTGTGGGCTGCCACTTTGAGGCCCGTGGTTTACTGTGAATTGGGAAGCTCTGAGGAGGGAGGAGGGAAATGGGGAAGTACTGAACTCAGGCCTGTGGGCCACTTAGAGCTTGGGGTATCACAGGTGGGTAGGGTCTTGGAGAGTTGAGCCTACCTTTATCCCCATTTCATGGGTGCAGAAAGCCAAAGGGAGCAGGTCCTGTCCAGAGTCACCATGGCTTAGGCCTATAGCTGGTCTCTTTCTCCATAGGCTTCTCATTTGAACGAGGAACCAGGGGCCCGAAACTAATCTAATCCGAAGCAGAGGGAGAGGCAGGGCTCTGTATTGGAGGCAGGACACCTAGGTCCAGGGGCCCTCCTCTCGAGAAGCCTCCCTGTCTCCAGCAGTGGACCTGATCAGGCCCAGAGAAACACTGGCCTCTGAGCCTGGGTGCTGACCAAGGTGCTGAACTTGTATGGCCTCTTCCTTTTTTTATTTTTTGGGGGTCAAACAAATTGTAGAAACAACTTTATAAATAGATTCTTATACAGGAATCTATACATATACAAGAAAGAACACATATATGGACCCAAATCACCAGTAAGGCGAATCTGCCTCTCAACACACAGCCTAGCTGAGGGAAGGAGGAGTTGAAAAGGAAAGACAGCCCCATATTCTTGTCACTCAGGAACCTCTATGGCTGGTTTTTTTTTTTTTTTTGTTTTTTTTTTTTTTTTTTTTTTTTTTTTTTTTTTGGGGGGGCAGGAGTTAGGGAGAACATCATGGACTCAGAGCCAGGATTTCTGAGGTCTGTATACCCCTCAGAAAGCCATTCTCTCATTGGCTCTCCACCTGCTTTTTCACCTGTTCAATGGGAGGAGTATCTCCCATCCTACCAAACTCAGAGGGCTGGGAGCAGCACTTGGGGACAGGGGACAGACCCTACCCAGATCTCATGCCCATCCCTGGGACCCAAGAAGCCTTGTAGGATCTCACCCTCATGGAGGGGCTTCTTGTGTCTGTTTCTTCCCCTGTGGGACAGAGGAAGTGCTGAGTGGTCTCAAATGCTCCTTCCAGCCTGGGTGTGCTGGGTGCGGTGGCTGTAGGAAGTGGCTGTAAACATGAGGCACACTTTGCAAACCAGACTGGCTTAGGAGTTATTTATTTATTTATTTATTCATTTATTTTTTTTAGTTTTTTTTTTTTTTTTCTTTAGGGGGTGTGCTCTCCCCA
>NW_006199965.1:525430-535810 GCF_000334495.1 Tupaia belangeri chinensis | reverse complement strand
AAAGAGAAATCACCTCTGGGGTTGGGAGGAGGGTATGGCCACACCATAATTCCTTCTCCTCCATTCTCCTTCTGGGATTTTGGGCAAACAAACATACCTGGTGTGATTTTCAAGCCACTGGGTTCAGGGTTTGAACCACCATTGGCCATGTGGGAGTCCAGTGTTGTAACCACTACACCACCTGTTGGCCCCCTGGCTTAGGAATCTTCATGTTCTGGGGATTAGGCAGTACCATTCCCTTCTCACACAATCCTCACTTGGTTTTCCAGCTTCTGGAATAAGTTATCCCAAGGAGATAACATTATCTGGAGAGGGTGTGAGGTTTGGGTGCAGCAGTTCCACTGACAAGAGCACCGGCTTTAGAACCAGGCTGACTTGGGTTTAATCACGGTTCTGCCA
Organism: Tupaia belangeri chinensis; assembly: GCF_000334495.1. Classification (NCBI taxonomy): domain Eukaryota; kingdom Metazoa; phylum Chordata; class Mammalia; order Scandentia; family Tupaiidae; genus Tupaia; species Tupaia belangeri. The sequence continues at coordinate 535,411 of NW_006199965.1, read as the reverse complement.
CCCCTATGGGGTATGCCCAGCATCTCCTGTAATGCAGCTAACAGTCTTTTCCTTGGGGTTGTTAGGAAAACTACACAAGACCTACAAGCACTGGCTTCATGCTTGCTTCCTAGACTGGGGCCAGTCCACGGTTCCTCTTTTTGCCCTTGCGTTCCACCCTTATGTTCTCAGTAATAATGCAGCTGGCACCCACCCACCACCTGCTAACAAGACACATCATTTGGCTGAAGCAACCAAGACAATGAAAGTGGGGCTGATGCTATTTTGCAGACGAGGAAGGCCACACCAGCAAAGGGAGGCTTGGGAGTCACACTCATGCCTGCCTGATCCTAAGACCTCTGCATGGCCTTCAGCACGGGACTGGACCTTTCCAAACCTTCTATTCTGATCTAGACAGTGGGGATACCACCCCATATGGCTGTTATGCCTTGATATAATGTATACTGTCTTATAAGGGTACCTGCATATTTAAAGATTTATATGAAACATATTCGAGTAACCCACAGGGGCAGGGGAATGGAGTAGATAGGGGGTAGAGTCGGGGAAATCCTAAAACAAGAGAATCTGTGCATATGTTGATCACAATGTGTACCTTGAGCTTCTTTTTTTTTTCCTTTTTTTTGGAGAGTTTTTTCGCTATAGGGCGCGTGCGCTCGCCAGACAGACAGAGAGAGACATAGAACAGAAAGCGAGAAATCACCCCCTAGGGGGGATGGTCACGCCGCAATCCCTTCTCCATTCTCCTCTCGGGATCTTGGGCACGCACACACACGCACCTGGATGAGTTTTAAGCCACCGGGTCCGGGACGCGAACCGCGGTCGACTACGTGGGAGTCCAGCGACATAGCCATTACGCTAACTGCTGGTTCCCGAGCTTCTTGAACTGTCATATGCATATAAGTCTCATGGGGAACTTGTTAAAATACAGATTATTTAATAAGGCTGGGATGGGGTCTGAGTCTGTGTTTCTAACAAGTACCCAGGTGCTGCTGCTGCTGGTCTGCACAGCAAGAATAGGGAAGAGCATTCCTTCTCAGTTCTCGAAGGGGCATGATCTTATGAATCACAAGAGGAACTTGAATAAAGTGGATTGGAAGGTCCTTCTGTAGAGATCTGGGTTGGGGTCCAGAAGGTACGAATGTACACTCAGAGCATCGCAGGAGGCGAGGCTTGTCCGGGCAAGGCTGCAGTAGCCATGCATCTATTTTGGCCCCTGGTGCAGACTCAGGAGACCTCAGAGCCAGAGCGCCTTCCTGAATGGAGAGGTGGAGAAAGGGACAAAGACTTCCAAGGACGCTTTGCAGCTATGGTTTTAGAGGTGATGTAGGTTTCAGTCATTAATTAAGCATTTAGCTTGGAGCTGACAGGGTTGAGGCAGCAGTGTGAAGGGGAGCCACTTTCTGGTGCTGATCACATGGTTGTGTGTGGCTTTGGAGTTCTTAATCTCTGCCATGGGAACATTGTGATCCCGCTGCTCTCTGGGCCCTAACCTTTTGGATACATTAGTTTCTATTCACTGCAGGTGGACCCAGGACTAACAGTGCAAGAGGACCCTCCCCCCCATCCCCCTAAACGTCTATAGTGTGACTCTCACAATGCTCACCTTCAGTGGTTCCCTGGCCATCCGGCGTGCTCTATTTAGACCATGCTGTCAGCCTCATATTCCTTTAAGGGACCAGGTCTTGCACTGGCTGTTATTGCTGCTTTTTGCATTCTAGGGTCTAACTTCAGTCATCTGGCCTTGCCACCTCTCATGCCCACCACCATCCTGCCTGTTACCCTTGCCTTTTGACCCATTCTCTGGGGCACATGCAGGGCCAGGCACAGCTAGAAAGATTTAGGGTGTGCCTGTGGAATCCCAGGAGTAAACAGGGCTGGGAACTTGGATACGTGACTTTAAGTCTCTCCTTTGATGCAAAGTGGGGAGAGGCTCCAAGCAGGCAGGTAGTATGACAGAGAAAGCTGGGGATGTGCATGTGGCAAATCTGCCTCTTCTTGGCGATGGGGCCTGTCTCACTGGAGCTCTGCACCACCACAGACAAGATCAGGTGACAGAATATGAACTGCTCCATAGATTCTGATTTTTCACAGGCATGGACCAGTAATGCAATGTCATTAATGGCAGCAGAGAGAGAGGCTGTGAGAGAAGCTTGGTTCCAAGGTGGAGGTGTGGGACTTGCTGCCCATCCAGCTACGTGTCAACACGCGCTGGCCTTCCAGTATAGGAACAGTCTCCATTCTGGTACAGTATGTTCTTGGAGTCCAAGTCTTAAGAGACTCATGACCTCACAATGGAGGTTGACAGATGCTCATGACTGAGTGGAAACGTGCAATAAGAGACAGAGCCAGCTCTGAGAACGAGAGAGGAGAGCACCTGGAAGAGAAGGTGGGATGTGAGGGAGGAGAGTGCGCCTTAGATATGGTGTAAGCGGTCTATGCCACTTCAGAAGCACAAGACAATGGGTTAGAACCAGACCAGAACTTGTAAAGTTGCTGGATGTACATGGAATTTCACACCAAGCAAAAGCAATGCTGTGACTCTCACAGGAACTTCCCTAGGGACAGGAACTGTTCTGTATCATGTCCAGCCCAGGGCCATCCCCAAAGCACACTCCTCCACGGCTCAACAGCCACAGTCATTCCAAGGTGGCAATTATCAAAGACACAATCCACTTCCCCAGGGTGACTGGCTCTGGTCTCTACCTTGCTTGGCTTTGGTCAAAATTCTCCTTTCTAATAAAACAGAGGACAAAACCACAATGAGATAGTACTTCACACTCACTAGGACGGCTATAAGCCAAGATAAAAAAGGTGTAAAACGGTGCAGCTGCTACAAAAAGCCTAGCAATTCCTCAAAAAGTTATACACGTGACCACATGACCCCAGCGAGTCCACTCTGTGATGTATACTCAAGTGAACTGAAAACATCTGTCCTCACAAAGGCTTGTACATGAACTGTTCAATAATAAGCAGCATTATTCCTAACAGCCAAAAGGTGGAAACAACCCAACTGTCTACCAGCTGATAAGGGGACAAACAACATGTGATATACCATACAATGGGTCCAGGCATCAAAAAGGAATGAAGTACCAATACAGAAGACATTATGCTAAGTGAAAGGAGCCAGCACAAAAGGCCAGACACTGAGCACTTCCATTTATGAGAACCATCCAGAAGAGGCATATCTTTAGTGATAGAAGATAGACTAGTGGTTGCCTGGGGCTGGGAGGGGGGAGCAGGGAGTGACTGCTAATGGAAATGAGGTTTCTTTGGGGGGGGGCGGTGAAACATTCAGGAATTAGATATGGTGACGGTTGCACAACACTGTGAATGTACTAAAACCCACTGAGTTGTCTACTTTAGAAGGGTTGAACTATAAAGTTATAGGTATGTGAATTATATCTCAATAAAGTTGTTATTTAAAAAAAAAGAAAAGAAAAAGAAAAAGAGCAGGTTATTAGTGCTGGTGTTTATTGTTAAGGCTCCAATCTTTTGAGTTTCATGAAACATACACCTGAAACATTCCCACCATTGCTTGGTGATTACTCATGGCTGGAAAGGAAGGCCCAGTCACTTCCCCCCATGTAGCAGTTGAGACATGGTGTTCCTCAGTGTCCTTGGGGCAAGGAGACCAACACAAAAACTGCCCAATGCTGCAAGTGAATTACTAAGTTTTCTGTTTGCAAAAACCCACAGAATTATGTATATGACTATCTTTTTTTACCTTTGCTGCTAGAAAGTCTTAAGTGGCAAATCTATTATTTAAATCATATCTTTTCTTCCAATTAGGGTCCTTCATGTTGCCTGCCTTACCCCCTTTGCCTGATGGCCCCTAGTGTGGTGTGCCTTTAAGTGGTTTCTTTTATAATAAAGGATGTTTTTATGAGCACACTGCTCCAAGTCCTTTTGGTTACATGGCCCAATTCCAAAACAAAAGCTAACATTCCATCTACTTGTGAGCCCTCAAGGAAGGTCATGGTTAATGACCGGCCACCTTTGCACCTCTGCCTGAGCTCTAGGTCTTCCTCCAGACCACAGATGTTCTACAGACTTCAACAAGGTCGGCTTCCCTGCCTTTGGGCCCTTCACTAAGTCAGTGCCTGACGTGGGGACCACCGGCAGCCAGGGGGCCACCCGCTCCTCCAGCTGACACTGACCCTGGGCCTACGTGTCAGTTTGGTTATTCCCTCCCATCCTTGGGCTGAGCAGATAGGCAATCAAATCAATCCCAGGCTATAGCAACCACCCTAGGAACACCTCCGAAAAGCTATGGTACCTGCTGCCCAAAGGAGAATACTGTGTCCTAGTCTAGGGGAAGGAATGCAAGGAGCTGAGAAGTGGAAGACCCACACTGGTGGTAACACTAGCTGTGGAGTGTGCCGAAAGCCCTGATCTCCTGCCTCTTAGCCTTGTGCTTTAGGGTGCACTTCCCACTCCAGCACAGAGCTCATCATTGCCCATGGCTATCAGGCCTTGAGTCGAAAAGGATCCAGAAAACATGAAAAGTTAGGAGGGGCTGGACACAGACATAGGCATCCAAAGGCCAGGGATCCCTGCCCTTCCGGAAGTTCAACACCACACTCAGAGGGGGCCCATGTTCCCATGCTCTCGTTCCAGACCCTCTAGGTAGGTGCCATGTGAAGTCCCGAATCTTCACTCTTCCTTTTGCCCCAGTTCCGAAGGGTTGTCATACACAGACAAATACATCAGAATGTTGTAGGGCAGGGAAGGCACCTCTGATTTCATGGGTAGCACAAGGCTTAGGGTCACTCAGTAAGTTACTGGCAAACTGAGATTAGCAGAGCAGATCGGGTCTGCTCTATTTATTCTTCTGCTTGGAGCTTACTTCTACTCAGGCTGAGGACTGAGGACTGCCTAGAATAGGCACAACTGGAGGATTCTGCAGTCTTCTACGGTTATTAGTTATTAGTGCTGGTGTTTATTGTTAACACTCCATGAAAGTCACCCATGTGACTTATAGGACTTCCAGTCACTCATTTCCATCCATGCAGCCAGACTGGGACACATCTTAGTGATGTTGGCAGCATTTTATGAAAAGGTGTCTGACAAGCAAGATTAGGCCCTAGGTAGGATGAGAGTCATTTAGCCCCAACAAAGACCCAAATTCTAAATTAGTCTCATAACTGGAAGGAGCTGTTCATTAAGGTAAAAAGAAAAGTGGGAGACCGGCAGCATGAATTTTGTATTGACATTTGGTTCTTAATAATAACTTCCAAAATGCGTTCTGTTCTTATAGCGCTGCAACTGGGACTGCATCGGGTGGAGGATATACGTTGCCGGAGTCTCCACTGGGAAGTGGGGAGAAGCTGGTGGTGAGACACACACACTGATTTCTCTTTGGGACCTACATGCAGCCAGGTGGAGAGCTGCAGCAGATGCCTCGGCTCTGAAAAGGGGTGGGGAGTCGATCCCGGCTGGCCCACAAGCACATGGGCAGAGTCCCTTGCCCCCAGCCTGCAAGAACACGGTTGCTGATGGGGCCAGCGGTGTCATCTCCAGGAGAGTGGAGGGAGGGCTGGGAGGTTACATTCTTGAGGCCTTCACAGGTACATGTCATCGTAGCCCGGTGGAGGGAGATGATCTGGGTTAGGTCTGGAATGGAAAGAGGGGCTGTGAGTTGGAGCAATGGAGGGGCTGGAAGTACACAGGCAGATAAGACCCTGTGCTGAGGGAGCTGGCCCTCCAAAATGATGCAGTAGTTTATGGAGTTTAAGAGCATATACTCTAGAGCTAGAAAGCCTGGGTTTGAATCCCAACTCTCCCACCTTAGCTAAGCTATTTCATCTTTCAGGGCCTCAGTTTCTGTATCTGTAGAATGTGGATAGTATTATCTATCCAAGATTGCTGATGGAAGTCCCAGTGAGTTTCTAATGTACACTTAACTTTCAGTAAGCGTTAGTTCTCCCTCCTTGTCTGAATCCTCCCAGAAGAGAGCTTGTGTAAGGGAGGCCCAAGGGATACAGAGCTCCTGGAAGGCCCCACTCTCATGGCAGTGGCAGGGCAGGCAGTGGTGACTCTGCACCTGGTGTCAGACACCTCTGTGCTGCAATGCTAAGCTGAGCTGCCATCAGGCCCCACTTCTCAGCAGACCTGAATGAACACCTACCCAGATGGGCTGGTCCCAATGGGTCCAAAGGGGTCAAAGCGAGCTCCTGGGGGCACAGCGCCTGGAGGAAGTCGGTTTGGGAGGCCTGAGGATGGGTCAATAAGTGCTCTTGGGAAGCCAGATCTCAGAGGATCCACAATCATGCCACCTCTCCGACACCTGAGGCAAGAAGGAAAGATGGGTAAGCAGGGATGGCAGGGAATGCCCTTGGAGAAGAGGTGAGGAGGGTGCGTATGCACTAGGATTTTTTTTTTGCTTATGCACTAGGAGGGGCAGGAATGTCCACTCTAGATGGTCCAAGCAGATACATGACGGCTGCCTGAAGGCCAGCAGGCGGTGGAAAAGAGTAAGCACACAAAGTCTACGCAAGGAGCACACTTTTCCCACCAAGGGGCCTGCACTCAGGTTCTACAGGGCTTCCTGAGTCCACACTTCCATTCTTATCACTGTGGAGTCCTGTACCCAGATCAGGAGGATCAGGAGCCAGAGTTTGCCAGGGTCAATGCAAAACCATCACAAGCTCTACAGGGGGTCACTTAACGTGGAGGAATTAACAACAGTATTGAGACAATGCGTGCTGCTAGTTTTTGGCCGTATCCATTAAGGGCCTTGCGGCAACTTCTGACTGCCTATGGGCTGCCTGAGTCTGGCTCTTCACAGCATCTCTCTCTCATGGAGTTTCGTGGACTGACTTCATGTGCTCAGACTAGGATGAATGAACTGAGATTCCCCAAACATGAGGTCACTATTCAAGCTACAACACTGTAAGCTTAACTGATTCTCTCACTGTCTAAAAATGAGGTGCTAAAGTTGGTGTCGCTTTGCAGCAGAGGTTAAAATGTAGCCTAAATCATTCCGAGAGGACAGTGCACAGCTAGGGCTGTAATGACTTACTGGATATATGATGAGAACCAGAGAGTCTCATGGGGCTCAGAGACTCACTTTATCAAGTCAGGTAACCTCTGCAAAGCTGTGGGCTGCCCTAAGGTCTGTGGCCCACCATGTGCTAGTCAACCTGCACCCCACACATCCTTGTGGAATCCTTCCATCCAAGGGAAGGCTGCTGCCCTCCCCCAGGGGCGCGGAGACTCGGGCAACCACTGAGAACCTGTACGCGGGGTTTGCTTGGCCTCACCAGCACGCAGAGCTCTCCAGCACTGCTCTAGGCGGGGCAGGGCAGGGCAGAGTAAGTGGCAATGATTTCGCAGTTGTTCTGCCACAACTGCCTCCTTCACCCCAAAGGAAGAGTCTGGTGTAAAGCTCTAAAATTAGAAGATGAGCTGGGGCTAAAGAGCCACGAGAGCAAGTGATGTTGCTTGCTGCCGCCTCCCCAGCAGTACTCACCCAAAGGGGTCCAGGTCTTCTCCTCCGACAGCAAACGGGCCCACGGGATCACACCTGAAACAAACAAGGGACAATTATTCCAAGTCCCAGAGCAGCAGGTACCTGGGCTCCTAGGGCCCAAACCTGACGCCTGTGAGGTCCCAAATGCATTTCCAGGCATAGGGACAGGGGAAACCCCAGCGTGACACCATAAGGCAAGGTATATTTTGAAGTGGTCCTTGGCACAGACTGACACTGAGAATGTTACACAGCAATTATGTGAAAAAGGCTGAACACAGAGAAACGTGGGGAAGCCCAAGCCTGTACCAAGATAAAAACACGAACAATGGTAACCTCCAGGTACACTGGATTCACACCTTTCTTCAGTCCCTAAAGTCAACTGCTATATCAGAAAAATTCTTCTAAGCCCAAAAATCCAAATCCCAAAACATTTTAAAGTTGCCAAGGGTGGAGAGAGATACGTGGAGTCACCAACAGCTAAAAGATTGCTTCTCAACCTTTTTTTATTATGGTGAGGAGGAAGTTATTTTAAATGGATTCTCAGCATATACTTAATGAGTTCACAGATATGAACGTGTGTTGTATGAAATTTTAGCACCACAAAAATACTGCACACATGTATGCGCTGTGGCCCACGAGAGGCCATGAACCTTAACATCTTGAAGACTCCCTCACTCACCAAGTATCAAGTTTGCCTTCACTGAGGATGCATAAGCCAGAAAAGAGCATAAACAAGTGTCTGGTTTCTGGAGGGCAATTCTATTTTCTCTAATATAGAAACACACAAAATAAATGCTATCTTATCTACTTTTATATTCTCTGACCCAGTAACTTTATGTCCAGGAATCTTTTTAAAAGAAATAAAACTGGGACCAACAGATGGCATAATAAGTTACGTCAATGGACTCCCACATGGTCGACTGTGATTTGAGTCCTGGACCTGGCAGCTTAAAACTCATGCCGGGTGCATGTGTATGCATGCCCAAGAACCTGAGAGAAGAGTGGGAGAAGAAGGGATTATGATGTAACTATCCCCGCTGGGGTGTGATTTCTCACTTTCTATCTCTCTGTCTCTGTCTTTCTGGTGAGTGCACACACCCTATAGCAAAAATCTCTCTCTAAAAAAGAAAGGGGCTGGCAGGTGGCATGGTGGTTAAGGATACTGGACTCCCACATGGCCGACTGCAGTTCAAGTCCTGGCAGCTTGCTTTCTTACTTTCTCTCTCCTCTCTGGTCAAATTAAAAAAAAAAAAATTAAATTAAATTTTAAAAAATTAAAAGAAAGAAAGAATGAGTGAATGAATGAATACTGGATTAAATTAAAATATCACCACAAAAACTTTGATCTAGGAAACAGGATTTAGCCTATATGGGAAGCAGTTAGGTGCCTGATGCGTATGTGTATCCTTAAGTGCAAGCACAGGAACAAGAACAACAATGTTCTTAGAATGTTTTAAAAATAATGTGGAAAATCTCAGGACTTCTGGGAAAAGAGTATTATCAAAAGCCCATGGAAATCAACTGTCAAAGGGGGGAGGTGGGGGAGTGTGTGTATATAAATAAAACTAGAAAGAATCGCAGTGAAAGCATAAAGGGTGACAGTTACTCCTGGATGGTGGGTTTCTCCTTTATACTTTCCTGTTTTTTTCTATGAGGATATGGATACAGTAAAACAAAAATGACTTCGTATTAAAAATAGCATGCTCTGGACTCTGTACGGGGCCCTGGCAAGCAATACCAACCTGACAGTTCTGGGGCGCAGGCAGGTTTCTGTCAGACTTCAGGAAAGCCTTAGAAACAGCAGCTAGTCTAAGAAGCCATTAATTAGAAAACCGGGAAAAGTTCCAAAAGTAGGTGTTTCTCCAGCCAGTTCTAATAGGCTGAAAAGAGGACTGCGATTGAGGTGGCCAAGGCTATGTGTCCAAGGGAAGGGATTTTTCCCTGCCTAGGTCACTGCTCACAGGCCGTGGCACGTGGAGCCTGCAGTCAGTTTCTGGGGGCCTCCAACATCCTGCCTCACAGGAGACAGAGCAGGTGGTGCCAGAGGGCAGTGGACAGTGAGCATCTTCCCTCTCGTCTTCACAGAGCAGCAAACACTGGGGGCTGCTGGAGGCTGCTAAAACGCCTGGGAGTGAAGAGCCCCGAATGCTCCTGCGCGTGTAGGCATCCCAGCTGGACACAGGTGTGGGGAGGGGAGGGGGAACAGGACGATGAGGGTTGGGAAAGCAGCCACACCTGCCCCGGTGATGTGTGTACTAAAAACTATCACAGCCTGTCAGCAGGCACACACGCTCAACCCGGTGCCATTGCAACACGTGCACACTTCTGTGAACTCCTTATGCACACACACAGAACCCATTTAAAATAAATAGCACAGGGGCCCCATCTTTCTCTCTGCAGTCCCCTTGGCCAAGTCTCGATCCTGCATGGAGGCTCTACAGGTCAAAAAAAAAGTAACATGTGCATGTGGCCTGGGAACGCAAGCCCCTGCAACTTCATCTAGTACTCTA
>NW_006199965.1:509429-525399 GCF_000334495.1 Tupaia belangeri chinensis | reverse complement strand
AGAGTGATCTGCTCTAACCCTGGAACAGTACTGAACGTGGGGCTCGCTGGCCAGTACATCCCAGTTGCAAAAGTGGCTCCATGAAAGAACTGGAGAGTGACCCTGAACACGCATGATTTCCTTCCTGTGTGCTCCCTTTCCTTTTATAGAAAGACAACACACCTCCCTTGGGCACACAAATCCATGGGTGCCTTTTTAATGGCTGAGGCAGCCTGAATTGGAAATGCTTCAGGACAGGGAGTCAGAAGATGACCGCTAGACTTTGGGTTTGAGATTTTCTGGCCTGTTTGGCCTGTCAGAAAGCCTCTGCTCCTCAGCTCCTTAAGGATGTGAAATGGAAGTAGTAGCACTCACAGGGCTGCTCCGATGACAAAACGTGACATCAGACCTGAACAGATTTGTTGACAGGAAAGGCCCGGAAGAAAAATGAAATAACAACAGCCGCCACAAGTACCGAGAGCTTGCCTGCAGTCAGGTGCTGGGCCAAATTTAGTTTGTTTTTGTTTTTAATTTAGTTTTAAGGATTGTTTTTAATAAAATTTAATTTTCTGAACAGGTAATCAGTTTCAAGATTTGTGAGTAAAAAAGATACATAGGTCTATAATCAGGCTAGATGTGTTTTGTTTTTGTTTTGTTTTTTTGAGAGGTTTTTCGCTATAGGGCGCATGTGCGTGCCAGACAGACAGAGAGAGACATAGAGACAGAAAGTGAGAAATCACCCACCCAGAGGGGATGGTCACGCCGCAATCCCTTCTCCTCCATTCCCCTCTCGGGATCTTGGGCACGCATGCACACGCGCCCGGCGTGAGTTTTAAGCCACCGGGTCTGGGACACGAACCACAGTCGACTACGTGGGAGTCCAGCGACATAGCCATTACGCTAACTGCTGGTTCCCGAATGTGTTTTTGAATTCAGAATTATTCATATTTTAGAAAGGTTAGATAGGGGGCCAATGGCGGCATGGTGGCTAAGGCAGCTGGCTCTCACATGGCTGACAGTGCAAGTTTGAGTACTGACCTGGCAGCCTGAAAAATAAAACACACAAGGCGCATGTGCATACATGCCCCAAATCCCACGAGTGGGGGAAATGGAGGAGAGATTTCGATATGACCATCCCCCAAAGGGAGTGCTCTCTATCTCTTTCTCTGATGAGCGCACATGCCTGTTGGCAGTTTTTTTTTTAAAGGTTAGATGAGCATACCAGTGTAATTTGTGTAACACTCCTAAGCAGAGCACAACACAGTAACCAGTATCCTACTAGTTCCGCAAAATGAATATTCACACCTAGGCTCTCCGATATGCTATTTAGGCTCAGAACCACTTACGCACAGCTTGTGAATAAGGCCAAGAATCCACAAACAACCTGGAGGCACCGTGTGAGCTCCTCCCTCTGGCCTCCCAGTATTCTCCATTTTCTTGAAGTTCCCTTGGTCGTCTGGTCAGAAGCTGGGCTCCCTTTACACTGCTCTGCTATGCCCTTCCCATGACTAGGCCTCTGTCCAGAATCAAATGGAGGGAAAACAAAGGGGGGAAAAGCAATGGTGGCTTGTCTCATAGTCTTGAGACCACAAGTTCTTCTATTGGAAAGGAAGGTTTAGGTGTTTGCAGACTGCTGCTGGCTGAGGTGCAAATAGGAAAAGGGAAAAGAAACATGGGGGGTGTTCCCCACTTATTCTGAGCATTAATAGACCCCCCTCCCTGCTCCTTTAGCCAGAAGCACAAGCTCTCCTGGAGAGTTCTCTGTCGATGCAATGTCTACGTCCCCACTTGGGGATTCCTTGAGTTCAGACTGAAGGATATCAGAGGGGCCAATGGCAGTATCATTGCCCATGTGGTGGTACTTCAAACTCTGGTCTTCTTTTCCATCTGCTCCCCCCAATTTTGGGACTTCTGAGAGTCCTCCAATAGGCTACCCCATGCATTCTGTGTGCCTGCACGAAGTGGAAAAGTCAGGATGGAGTGTGCTTATTCCAGAACAAGAACCTTAACCAATACAGAACACCAGTATGGCTGCCTTCAACTCTGCGCCTATACTTGATTGCTTGGTATGAACAATGCACTGTCCCCCACCAGGTTTCTACAGGATAGTCAGCTGTGGCATCATGGAGCACCCAGATGCCATAACCTGGATATAGCCAGACCCTAGTCCCTAATTCCATGCAGGTGTCTGAACCACCGAGGGCAGTGTTGCTCAAACCACAATGTGCACGTGAACGGGGATTGTGCTAAAATGCAGGTTCTAATTCAGAAGATCGGGGATGAGACCTGAAAGTCTGTAGTTTTCACACAAAGGATCTGACATTGCTGGCCTAGGGACTGCAAATGGCCAGGCTGTTTCTTAGTCAGGGCAAAATTTTGGTGCACCAGGTTTATATATATTAAATGAATCTACCAGGTGGAATGTAACGTTAGGCACAGTGCTGTCCTTGTATATTTTGTTCTCCCCATCACAAAGATGGCCTCTAAGTTCAATGGCTAATAGGGACTGAGAAGGGTTAGGAAATGCTGTGTTTAGGACGAGAGATCAAAGATTATTAAAAGAAAGAAAAAGGAAAATACTAGACAATTATAAAGGACTCAGAAAAGAAAAATGTCACCCACAGTCTGGCTCTAAGACAAAGATTATTTTTGATATTCTTTTCTAGTCTTCTTTCATAAGCACATTTTTATACAATTATAATAATGTTATAATTTTGGATCCCAGTGTTTTCCAAATTTAATCACAGGGGCCCTTAAAAAGCAGAGAACTTTCTTTGGCTGGTGGCAGAAGAAGAGGGCAGAAGGGGAGACCTAAAGCATGAGAAGAACTTGGCACACATTGCTGGCTTTGAAGATGCAGAGGGCTACAAGAGAAGAAATGCAGGAGGTCTGATGGAGCTGAGGGACAGGAATGGGGGCCTTAATCTTCCACCATGTGGCACTGAATTCTGCCAAGAACCTGAGTGAGTTCAGATGCAAACTGGCTTTGGTGTTTATGATACCCTGAGCAGAGTCCAGATGAGCATGTCCACACTGCTGACTTGAAAAATCATGAAATAAGAAATAGGTGTAGTTTTAAGCCACTACGATCGTGGCAATTTGTTTTGCAGCAATAGAAAAGTGATGCACATGTGCTGCAGACAGCTTTCTCACTCTAACTGCCTTATCATTTCAGTTCAGTTAGCTTACAAGAGTTAAGGAGATGATGGTTTTCTAAGTAAGTTTTGAAAAAACGAGGGGCCAGCAGGTGGCATGGTAGTTAGGGTGCTGTATCCTACATGGCTGACTCTGTGGTTCGAGTCCTAGACCTAGTGACCTAAAGATCACACCAGGTGCATGTGCATGCATGCCCAAAATCCCCAGAGGAGAATGGAACAGAGGGGACTGCGACATGGCCATTCCCTCTGGAGGATGATTTTTCACTTTCCATCTCTTTGGTACCCTCTCTCTCTCTCGTTCCCTCAGGTGACCACACACATCCTATGGCAAAGATCTAAAACATTAAATTAAATTTAAAAAAAAGAAAGAGATGAAAAATAAAAATGAGAGTAACTCTAGCACTGGCAAGAACAGGGAAATGACATGAAAACACACTGGGAGGGCCAGCCAGTAGCATAGCAGTAGTGCAATACTCTACAATGCCAGATCCATACGGAAAGGTCCTTGTTCTGTGTCCTGAGGCTCCTCCTGTACATGCTGGGGGCGGGATGGGAGATGTGGGAGGGGTATACATGTTCGTGATGTGGGCTGGCTTAGACTGGGGGTAAATCATGGCATAAGGACCCTAATGGGGATGCCTTTTTCTCATGGAAGAAATAAGCAAATAAACCTAAAAGAAATATAGTGCCAAATAAAATACCAATTAATACAACAGTTTAGAAGGCCAATGGGGTAGATATGATCAAAATCTTTAAAAAACAGACTCAATCCTTATGTGGTACTTCTGCAGGAATGTATGCTACAGAAATACCCAGAGATGTCCTCTAAGTTGCATGTAAAGTATACCTACTGGAGCACTGGCTATGGTACACTAAAATTAGAAATGACTTAGGCTTTAAAAAAAGGGGGGGGGGGAAACTTGCATCATCCCTGATTTTGCCTCCTTTTAGTAAGCCAACCCATTAGCAAGTCCTGTCAGGTCTACTTCCAAATATACCCAGATCCACCTACTAGTCTACCATTATCTACCTCCTACCACCATGATTTATTTCCTGCCTAGATGCCTGTGTCAGCCTCTTCCCTGGTCTTCCTATTTCCACTCCTGTCCTGCTATAACCCATCTCTAAAGGAGTTGGAGGGATTTTTAAAAGATATAAACAACATGAAGTCCTTCCCGTGTTAACCTGCCCAGTGACTTCCCACTGCTCATGATCTTGGCCCTAAGGCTCTACACGCACTGGCCTGTGTTGACCCTATAGTGTCATCGCCCATCTCTCTAACATTTAACATTGTTATACTCTGCTCCAGTCCCCCCAGCTTTCTCTATTCTTAGAACAATCCAAGGCCAGCTTGTTTGTTTGGAAACAGTTGCTGCTGATACACATGTCAAAAGGAGGAAATTTAAGGGTTGAATCCTGCCCCAGTGTTCATGAGTTGTGTTGCCTTAATTAACCTCACTGTGCCTCAGTTCTTTTCTACATGTGGATAACAGCAGCATTTACTTACCTCATTCTCTTATTATGGGGATTAAAAGGTTATTATATGGTATTATATTTTACATCCATTTTATACGTACTATAACTGCTTGGCACAAAGAAAGGGCTCCATAGTATTAACCACATTAACATGTTAGCTGTCAGAATTGAACTGGGATTGTTCAAAGGGAAAAAGGCAGTGGTTAAAGGGGTCCCAACCAGATCACTTTTAAAATATTTTGATGGCTCCCATCACCCCAGGTTCAAATCCAGATCATCAGGACGCTGTCCTTTGTGATTTAGCCCTCACATTTGCCTCAGCTCCCTTTGCATACTGGCTTGTGTGAAATATAACCACCTCCAACACACATACACTCAGCACACACTCACAGCTCCATTGGTACCCAATGCTTGGCCATAAAAGCCATCACCCCCAATACAATAACATGGGATCTTTATTGGTCCTCTAAAACTCAGCTCATCAAGCATCCTTTCCGTGAAGACTCCCCTTCTATCCTGTATCACTCAATCCTTTAGATTAACCACCCTTTCCTGCACTCCAGCAGAGCTAAGATTATGTCTGTCATTGTTTTAAGGAGACTTATGATCTCCTTAAAAGGTAATTAGCACTCATCAACTGTGAACTCCTTGATGGTTCAGTCCACACCTCATCATGTATTCCCAGTGCCTAGGGCAGTGCTTGACATATGATGGACATTTAGATTGACTTGGGATTAGAAAAAGCCTAGGTGTGAGAGTGGGACTCAAGTTTAAATTCCAGCTTCACCATTAACAGTTGTATGACCTAGTGCAAGTTAAGAAATCTCTGAGCTCTCTCTTCCTCCAGATTGAGAATGTTTCTAAAAGCACAGTGCCTGGTACATAAAAAAGAGTTCACTAAGTGGTATTCAATATTATATTATTATTACAACAGAACTTCTGCTTCTTACCAGTTGTAAAGTTACTTATTATATTTGAACCTTGGTTTCTTTCTTTACCTGCACAATGGAGGTACCCTTTACCAATCTCATGGGTTGAGGGGATTAATAAGAGCATATGAATAAATTACCTAGCACATTGTCTAGAATAGTCACTATACAAATATTGTTGAACTAACTCTGCTAGCCATGGGGGGAGGAAGGAATCAAGATTATATGGTTCTAATAGGAAAGGAATATGGGCAAATTTGAAGAACAGGAAATAACAGTTTCACAATAAAAAAAAATTATTAAAGTGGCATAGTTAGAGGATATTCTTTCAAAATATGGTGCTGGATCACTGGTTTTCAATCTGAAAAAATATGAATCTATCTCACACCACACAAAATTAATTCTAAATGGATTGTAGCACTAAATATAAAAAGTAAAACATTAAAGCTTCTAGAAGAAAATATATGAGAATTTCTTCACAACCTTGGAGTAGGACAAAGATTTCTCAAATAGATCAAAAAGCACCAAACACAAAGAAAAACACTGATACACTGGATTACATAAAAATAGAGAACAAATATTAAAAATAAAACGCCACCACCATTAACAGCTTAAAAAAGGCAAGCTACCAAGGGGAAGAAAATATTTGTAATACATATTTCTAACAAAGGACTTAAATCCAGAATACATAACAATGCATGCAAATCATAAAGAAAGGCAACCCAGTAGAAAAATGAACAAGAGATGTAAACTGACTCTTCATGAAAGAAGAAATTTAGATTGTGAAGTGTATCAAGCTAGTAATTTATTCTTTGTGGATTTTGATGAGTAAATCCAATCCTAAAAGACAGGGACAAAGAGAGATCAAGATGGCTGACTAGATGTACCTAGTGCTCATCTCCTCTACAGAGAATAAAGCAAATCAATACACTTTGAGAAGAAGAGGGAAATAAAGAATACACAAAACAACCAGAAAATACCTAACAAGTCATCAGGAGTAAACCCTTACCTATAATAACCTTGAATGTAAATGTATTAAATTCCCCATTTAAAAGACAGATTGGATGAAATATAAAATAAGAACCAACCATATGCTGCCTACAAGAAACTCACTTCACTTGTAAACACGCATAGACTGAAAGTAAAGGGATAAAAAAGATGTTACACATAAAGGAAAACTGAAAACAAACAGGAATAACTACACTTACATCAGATAAAATTAACTTTAAGTAAAAAACTAAAAAGAGACAAAGGTCATAATATAATGACAAAGGAATCAATTCAGTAAGAAGATATAATAATTGTAAATATATACACCCAATACTGGAGCACCCAAATATATAAAACAAAAATTACTGGAACTAGAAGGAGAGATAAAAATCTAATACAACAACAGTTAGAGAACTTCAACACCCCATTCGCAGCATTAGACAGGATAGCTAGACAGAAAAATCAGCAAAGAAACACCAAACTTAAACTGCACCACAGACCAAATAGACCTAATAGACACTTACAGAACATTTCGTTCAATAGCTACAGAATACACATTTTCTCATCAAAATGCAGATCTTTCTCTAGGACAGACTACCTATCAGCCCACAAAACAAATCTCAAAAAATTTAGAAAAATAGAAATCATATTGGGTATCTTTTCTGACCACAACGGAATAAAACCAGAAAATCACAAAGAGGAACACTGGAGGTCATACAAATACGTGGAAACTGAACAGCATGATCCTGAATGACAACTAGGTCATGAAGACATTAAGATGGAAATTTAAGAATTTCTGGAAACAAGTGAAAATGAAAACAAAACATACCATAAAGTATGGAATACAGTAAAAGAAGCAAGTTTATAGCAATTGGTGCCTACTTAAAACAATAAAGGAAAGATTTCAAATAAATAGCCTAATGATTTGCCTCAACTAGTTAGAAAAGCAAGAACAAAGCCCAAATCCAAAAGTAGAAGGATAGGAATAATAACTATCAGAGCAGAAATGAATGAAATTGAGACACACACACACACACAAACCACTACAAAAGATAAATGCAAAGTCGTTTTTTGAAAAGATAAACATAACTGACAGACAAGAAAAAAGAGAAGACTCAAAAAAGATATAATAACTGATATGACAGAAATACAAAAGATTATTACAGATTATTATGAACAACTATATATCAACCATTAGAAAAACCTTTATGAAATGGCTAAATTCCTGGATACATACAATCTATCAAGGCTGAACCGGGAATAAATAGAAAATCTGAATGGACCAATAGCAATTAGTGAGGTTGAAGCAGTGTGGTGTAGTAGATGAATCCCACATAGTTAGCTGGACACTATGAGTCCCACTCCAGCCACTTGAAAAATGTACCCAGGCGGGACCAGCAGTTAGCGTAATGGCTATGTTGCTGGACTCCCATGTAGTTGACTGCGGTTCGAGTCCCAGACCCGGTGGCTTAAACTCACACCGGGTGCGTGTGCGTGCATGCCCAAGATCCCAAGAGGAGAATGGAGGAGAAGGGATTGCAGCGTGGCTATCCCCCCTGGGGGGTGATTTCTCACTTTCGGTCTCTGTCTCTCTGGCAAGTGCACGCACCCTGTAGCAAAAACAACAACAACAACAACAACAACAACAACAACAACAAAAACTCTCCAAAAGAAAAATGTACCCAGCCTTTGAGTTGTCTCAAAGCTGTGCAGTTGTTAAACTGCTAGCTAAACTAGCCATGTACTCAAGGAAATCCATTTTTATTTGAAAGAGTGACTGACAAACCACAGTTATTCAGACTTGGTTACTAGCAGACATTATCTCCCAAAGTGAGCCTGTTACTTCAACAAATGCACACCATTTGTTGCCAATAATAAAATTCACATGTTCAAGCAATAATTAGCAACTTGGAAATTTCTGCTATTAGCTTGATAATTTCCCAGTACTTTTTTTAAATGAGATTGGTAATTTTTTAATACAATATAATAAAATATATCAACTTTTAGCAGATCTGCATTTCAGTGAACCAATATTTTCCAAATGAACACCTACGTGATCTTGTAATATCATGCAAAGGTAGGGGATCCATTCAGAGGGCAAGGCACACCAGTGGATTTTAATGTAACTAAAAGTTAACTGATATGGATTCAAATTCCATACTGCAACTAACCCTTTAAAGAAACTACCAATTGTGAAGTTTTGGTGTAATAGCAAAGTACATATACAATTATTTAAAGGGCTATTAAATGACTCCTCTCTTTTCCAACAACCTATCTGTGTAAGACTTCAACCAAAACAATATATCCCCTACAGGCTGAATGCAGAAGGAGAAAAGAGAATCTGGCTATCTCCTATTAACCAGATCTTAAAGAGATTTGTAAAAATGTGAAACAATGTTATTCTCACTAAATTTTTTGTTTTGAAAGATAAGAATTTTCATAAGAGTGTTACCAATTATGTTAACACATGAGTTGTTATTTCTAAATGATTGGATAAATGTGTACTCAATTTTTTTCAATTGATAGGTAACCCACCAAGAGCCCTTGATGTCTTCAGTAATTTTTAAGAGTGCAAGAGGATTTCTGAGACCAAAACGTTTGAGATCTGCTAACACAGGGAATATAACTCAAGGAAATAAATGAAAAAAAAGAAAAAAAAAAACCCTCTAATATATAGAGATATTCATAGCTATACTATTTAAAATGACAGATTGGAAATGCTTGAACTACTCCATAGAGGTTAGGCAAACCACAGTAAAATAAAATATCAAATACTAAATCTGATATTTAGTAATATTTATCACTTTAGTAAATGTATTATAAAATTTTAAAAAGAAAATACAGAATGTAAACTAAAAAATTTAAAGATATATAAAGATACAGACTGATCAGGATTAAAAATGAACTTGGAATGACATATAAGAGCTTTCCATCTAAAGGTTTTAGTGAGGCTGGTTAAGCATAGGAAAAATTGTTTTTTTTCAAAACAAGGAATAGGATTTGGGGCATACAGTCTCCTGACTATCTGAGGACAGATGGAGCAAAGGGAAATGGTTTAGACTTAAAATGATAACAAAAAGTTAGGCTTAATGAAAAAACCTTCCCTAACAGATGGGTCGTTTTCAGTAATTCTTTTCCTAAAGATCTCAGAAGTAGGGCAGGCCTACAGTCCCTCACTAATTCTCTGTTACAATGGAATGTCCTCTCCAATACTCAAGCCTAGAAGCACCCAACATGAAACCAGGAGACACAGTATCCTTTGACAAACTCTGGACAGATGTCACTACATGCTCAGAGAAACAAATCTGCACTAGGGTAGACATTTCACCTTTAGTTTGCATTTGGTGGTTTCCAGGTGTAAGACAAGCAAAATGGGGGTGTGGAAGGTGAGAAGTGTGGAGGTAAAGGGACTGCAGCATGGCTAACCCCCCAGAAGGTGCTTTTTCAATTTCCTTCTCTATCGCTCTCTGGGAAGTGTGCGCATTCCCTACAGCAAATTTTTAAAAAAAGTCTCCCAACAAAGAAAAGCCCAGGCCAGATGGCTTCACCGCTTAATTCTACAAACCTTTAAAGAAGAACTAACACCAGTTCTCCTCAAACTGCTCCAAAAAACTGAACAAAAGGATAGGAAGAGTCAAGGCTGCAGGTGCTGCTCAGGTCATCACCCAGGGCTGCTCATGACCCACCAAGCCATGCCCTGCAGCAGTCAGCAGGCCAGCTGCTGTGCTGCCTTCTCCCTCCTTCCTGCTCCACAGCCTCAACTCCAAATTGGGCATGTGAGAGAAACAAAACTGTGCCAGTGTGAGTAACCGGCTGCTGAGCAATGTGGTGACGCTGGGGTGGGCAGGCTGCGGTAAAGGACCGGTGTCATTAGGGCCCTCTATACTGACAGATGAGGGGGCTGGCAAGGAGTAGGCAGGGAGTAGGGGTGCAGGAGGGGAGACAACTACAGAGAGAACGCCAGAGAATATTTGGAAGGTTGTCGACTTGCCAGTGCTAACAAAAAGCCTCCTAAACATTCTGCTTCCTCTTCCAGCTATCTCATCCAGGTCAGTGTCCTGACCCCGAAAGACAGGACTGCTGGATCAAGACCTAATTGAGGTGGGCAAAGGGACTAGATTTTTCTCCATGACAGTCTGCGCCACATTAGATTTGTACACACTGATTCATTCATGAGCTCAGACTGATGGGGTGCAGTGGGGAACTCACAAGCTGCAGAGTCAAACCCGTGTAGGGTAGTGTCCCATCTCAACAACTCCGGGAAGTTATGCTATCTCCTTCATCTACTGTCTGCTTCCCCTATAAAGTCCCTCCTGATCTCCTGGAGAGCTGCCTGGAAGATGAGTAACCATAAATGAAAGCACTTGGTTCATCAAAAAATGCATGGTAGACAGCCAAGAAGTGATAGTTACTCCTGCCCTCCATAAATGGTGGCCAATGTTGATAAAGGAAACAATGCCTATAAAGGGCCTGGGCCTGGACACGGGTGCCCAACACTCTCTCTGGGTTGACACTCTCACACCTTAGTGCTTCTACTGCATCAAATCCTTTTTTAATTGGAAGGCAGGAGTAGTGAGAGGAAGCTAGGCATTAAAAAAATATATATAGGGTTAGGGTTATATATACATATATATCAAGATTGTCTTTGGGGGACCCTCTACTTACTATACTTTCAGTCTTGTTCTCATTATTACAGGCTACCTGAATGGGACCCACTGAACATTTATTGAACATTTACTATATTCTGAACAATGAGTTCAACATGTGTCATCCATTATCACGTTTAAGCTTAAGAAACCCCTGAGTCAGCCATCATTGTTTCCAAGGCACATCAGGGGACAGAGTCATAACCGAACACCAGGTATGATTTAGGTTCTTTTTCCCATGTACTCTCAAGTACACTGTTTCACCAGGCTGAGATAATAGAACAGAAGCCTGGATGGCCTCACTGGCCTTTGTGAAGCATCCAGGACTAGTTTTAGTACAGTCCCACACAGTGACTCAATAAATACCACAAACTTTTAAGAACCTAAGTGGTTGGGGCCACAGGTGGCATGGTAGTTAAGGCACTGGACTCCCACATGGCTGACCACAGTTTGAGTCCCGGACCTAGTGGCTTGCTTTTTCAATTTTTTTTTTTCTCTCTCTCTGGTCAAATTAAAAAATAATAATAATAAATAAAATAAAAAGTTCTTAAAAAAATAAAAGAACCTAAGTGGCACCTTCAGCATCTAAATCTTTTTTTTCTTATGTAGAGGTTTTATCCTATAGGGTGCATGCGCTCGCCAGAAAGACAGAGAGGGACAGAGACAGAAAGCGAGAAATCATCCCCCCGGGCAATGGTCATGCCGCAATCCCTTCTCCTCCATTCTCCTCTCGGGATCTTGGGCACGCACGCACATGCACCCAGCGTGAGTTTTAAGCCACCAGGTCTAGGACTCAAACCATGGTTGACTACATGGTAGTCCAGCGACATAGCTATTATGCCAACTACTGGTCCCAGCATCTTAATTTTTTTTTTTGGAGAGATTTTTGCTATAGGGCGCGTGCGCTCGCCAGACAGAGAGAGACATAGAGACAGAAAGCGAGAAATCATCCCCCCGGGCAATGGTCATGCCGCAATCCCTTCTCCTCCATTCTCCTCTCGGGATCTTGGGCACGCACGCACATGCACCCAGCGTGAGTTTTAAGCCACCAGGTCCGGGACGCGAACCACGGTCGACTATGTGGGAGTCCAGTGACATAGCCATTACGCTAACTGCCGGTTCCCAGTATCTAAATTTTTAAAACTTAGTTATTATGAAATATTCACAAGAAGTTAGTAAAACAGTACAGAGAGGTCCTACATCCCATCCCCATGACCCAACTTTCCCTTATAATTATATCAGCACAAACATCTCCCTCATGCCATTCTTCCTTTATAATCATGCCCATAGCCCCGTCTCCACCTGAAACCCCTGGCAAACAGTAATCTGTTTAGTGCCTCAATATTTTTGTCATTTTGAAAATATTAAGTGAGTAGAATCACATAGTATATGAACTTCAGGAATAACTTTTTTTCATTCAGCATAATGACCCTGATCAAAATTTTGTGGTCTTCAGTGTCAAATCTTGTGCTTGCTTTGTTAAATCTATAAATAACAATTAAGTTGTATAGTCTTTTGGGGATTATTACAGTTGAGATTTCTTTACTTTTACATTGTTTATTGATTAGGTACAGAAATATAACTGATTTTTGTTTCTTGGTCTTATACCCTGCCACACTGATGAACTTGCTTATTAATTCTACATTTGTCAAAGGATTCCTTAGAATTTTCTATAAAAAGATCTCATGTGATCTACAATTAGAGATAGTTTTATTCTTTACGTTCTAATCTGCATATCTTTTATTTCTTTTTCTTGAGTGAGTGCCCTGGCTAGAATCTAAAGTACAATGTTATAGAAATGGCAGGAGCAAACCTGCTCATCTTATTCCTGATCTCAAGAGGAAAGCATTCGTTCTCCAGTAAACAGAATTCTAGCTGTGGGCTTTCTGTAGATGCTCTTTATTGAGTTAGAAACTTAACTTCTATCACTGAATACTTTTATTATAAAAGGATGTTGGATTTTATCAAATACTATTTTGTCTATTGAAGTGAACATGTGATTTTTGCTCTTTGCTCTATTAATACAGAATATTACAATGATTTACTTTTGGATATTAAACCAACCGTTCCTGGGCTAAATTTCACTCAGTCACAGCGTATAATCCTTTTTCATATGTTGCTGGATTTGGTTCGCTAATATTTTACTGAGGACTTTTACATCTGTATTCAGAAGGGATAAGGTTTATGGTTTTCTTATGATGTCTTTAGTGTTGGTATCAGGGTAATAAAGGCCTCACAGAAGGAATGGGAGGTACTACTCCCTCTGCTACTTTTTGGAAGACTTTGTGAAAAATTGATCATAAAAAACTTATTATTAAGGAAATTTTCAACCACACTAAAAAGCAGTAAAAGAGTATCATGAGTTCTTACATATTCTTACATTCAACTTCAATAATTATCAGCAGTCCACCATACTGATTATACCTACACCCCACTACCCCAGTGTCTTACTCTTTTGGAGTCTGGAATTTTTTAAAAACAAATTTCAGATGTGTCATTTTACCTTAAATACTTCAATATAAATCTCTAACAGACAAAGATAACTTTCTCTTTGAACATATTAGAGCTGGGACCAGCAGTTAACGTAATGGCTATGTTGCTGGAGGGGGTGATTTCTTGCTTTCGGTCTCTCTGTCTCTGTCTGGTGAGCGCACGCGCCCTATAGCAAAAACCTCTCCGGGAAAAAAAAAGAAGGTGGAAGGAGATTCTCCAATGTCAAAAGTATGATGGAAAATGCATTCTCTGAAATTCAGTTAGCTGCAGACTAAATTCTTTCACCCTAAGAACAAACATATTAGAGCTTAATTATTTCACCTACATTATTACAGCATAATTCATAATGCTATCTAATACGTGGCTCATACTCAAATTTCCCCAAATGTTTCAAAAATGATTTTAGAATTTGTTTGTTTGAATCAAGATCCAAACAAGGTCCAATATCATACTTAGTTGACATGACTCTTTATAATTGTTTCCTTCTCTATTTTCTCTCTATGCCGTTCATTTACTTGATGGGGAAAAAAAACAAGATCAATCTGTCCTATAAAAGTTTACACATTCCAGATTCAGCTACTGTGTTCTCATGTATCTGTTTAATTCTTTCTTCCATCCTACATTCTTCTTATAAACTGGGAGTCAGATCTAGATTTAGATCGCTATGAACTAATTACTACATCATACTGGAGGACAGTTAATGTCTGGCTGTCCCACTTTTAATGTTACGATTCAATGGGTTAAGGTGCTATCAGCTTGGTCTATCGGCTGTAAAGTCCCCTAATCTTTACTTAATGGCTTAGCAAGCACTGACCATTAGTGGGTAGGTATATTATTTCAGTAAAAGATGCAACATGGTGATTTTCTAATACTTTCAGTTCTTCCAAAGCTAGGAGTTCTTACCTTCGGAATTCTAGACTCCAGGTCTATGATTCCCAATGAGGATGGCACAGCCTTCAGGTGCCATTGTGGAAGCCCTTGGGATGGTTTTGCTTGTCACAGCAATTAAAGGGCCTTTTTGTCATTTATAGGCAGAGACCAGAAATGTTGGCAATGGTCTACAATTCATTTATAGCAGAGTTCTGAATAATGAGGAATGACCTGCATCCCACACAACTTCCAGATGTCTTGTTAGATACTCATAGAAGTATAAAGCTGTCTTAGTCCACTCTGTTGCTAACAGAAATAGCTGAGACTGGCTGATAGAAGTGAGGTTTATTTGGTCTATGATACTGGTGGCTGGAAGGTTCAAAGGTATGGGATTGTCATTAGGCTGGCTATATCACAATGTGGCTGACAGAAGCAGAGAGGATGGTAGATACATACAAAGACCCAGAGGTAGTTATCCATTTTTTTTTAATATGCTATAGGGTGTGTGCCCTCAACAGAGACAGAGAGAATGAGAAAGAGAGAGAAAAAGAGCACCCTCCCCAGTGGGGATAGTTATGACACAATCCTTTCTTTTCCATTCTCTTCTTGGGATTTTATGCATGTGCGTGTGCAAACACACACATATGCCTAACATGTTTCTCAAGCCACCAGGTCTGGGACTCAAACTGCCAGTTGCTTATAGCCCCCATATGCAGCAGGAAACTGGCTGACCCTACAGCCATCTTCTTTATACCAACCCACGCTCATGGGAAAAAGCTCCTTCCATTAGGGTTAGGACTCACTCAGTCTCACACAAGATAGCATTAATCTGTTCTTGAGAATGATGGACTACCCACCAGGCCTCACATCTTTAAGGTCTCACCACCTCCCAATGTCATTATTATTTCTTTATTTTTTAAAATTTATTTTAATTTGGCCAGAGAAAGAGCTACACAGATAGAAAGGGGGGGGGAGTGAAAAAGCAAGCCACCAGGTCCAGGACTCGAACCATGGTCAGCCATGTGGGAGTGTCCAGCGCCCAACCACCATGCCACCTGCTGGTCCCCCCTAATGCCATTATTATACTGGAGAACAAACTTGAAAATATGAACTTTTAGAGTACAATCTATTAGCCAAACCAAAGCAAAAGCCTACATAAATTACCTAAATATAAGACCATTAGCAAGCCACCAGGTCCAGGACTCGAACCATGGTCAGCCATGTGGGAGTGTCCAGCGCCCAACCACCATGCCACCTGCTGGTCCCCCCTAATGCCATTATTATACTGGAGAACAAACTTGAAAATATGAACTTTTAGAGTACAATCTATTAGCCAAACCAAAGCAAAAGCCTACATAAATTACCTAAATATAAGACCATTTTATATATTATATATATGTATATATATATATATATATTTGTAATTATA
>NW_006199965.1:503745-509411 GCF_000334495.1 Tupaia belangeri chinensis | reverse complement strand
ATGATATAAATTGTATAAATATAATAACACAACAATAATATCAATAAATATTTAAGTAAATATGTAAATATTTTATACTTTATATATGAACAAAAAGTATTATTTCTGCTATCTTAATACATACACATTTTTTAAACAACATAATTGTGTGTAACTGAAGAAAAACCATCCGACCATTATTCTGTTCACAATTCTTCTAAGAGTTGTTGCCCATTTCAGAAAAGTCATGTTAGGAAAGCAACACAGTTTTGTGGTATTTGAGTTGCTGATACATGATCATGTTAGGAAAGCAACACAGTTTTGTGGTATTTGAGTTGCTGATACATGTATAAGCCAGCTTTTGTCACTGTCTGATTCAAGATATTACACATTCAGCTGTGAATATCAGTGTTTCCCAGTATAAACGTGCTCCGACACCTCAAGATCAAAAGACATATTATCAGTACCAGCAGATGGTGTAATGGTTACGTTGTGGGACTCCCACATAGTCGACCATGGTTTGAGTCCTGGACCTGAAGACTTGAAACTCATGCTGGGTGTGTGTGTGTGTGCATGCCCAAAATCTCAAGAGGAAAATGGAGGAGAAGGGATTGCAGCGTGGCTATCCCCCTGGAGGGTGATTTCTCGCTTTTTGTCTCTCTGTTCCTCTCTGTCTTTCTGGCAAGCACACGCACCCTATAAGATAAAACCTCTACAAAAAAAAAAGATTTAGATGCTGAGGGGCCACTTAGGTTCTTTTTTTTTTTTTTTAAGAACTTTTTATTTTATTTATTATTATTATTTTTTAATCTGACCAGAGAGAGAGAGAGAGAGAGAGAGAAAAGGAAATTGAGAAAACAAGCCATTAGGTCCGGGACTCAAACTGTGATCAGCTATGTGGGAGTCCAGCGACGTAACCATTTTGCCATCTGCTGGTCCCATATTTTTGCTTCATTTTTAAATTTAAATTGTAATTACAATTTTATACTGATTTCTTTTGATGTAAGCATTAGGTAGGTAAGGTTATCTATGAATACCATTTCATTATAGTAAAGGATATTTCACAAAATATGTTTTGAAATGGGCAGTGGCTCTAAGAGAGCTGACAATTACTATTTACTTCAGGTCTAAAAGTCTTCCCCAACTTAACTGCTGCCTAAGACTTACTCTTCAATATTGCCACCACATTCTGCCTAGCTCATAGCCAGGGCACTGGGTAGGGAGCGGGAAGACCTGGAAGCACACCCTGGCTCTGTCTCTTTTTTAGTGGCTGGTGACCTTTAGGTAGGGAACCTTTCCTCTGATCCCTTCTGTCAAATAAAGAAGTTAGATCAGATCTAACCAGTCTTTCCAGCCACTTTCTATTTTGCTCCACTGTTTCCACAGGACCCAATATTTTTAAAGATTTTTGCCTCACAGACTTGTCAATTTTTACTTTTAATAATTAGATTTCCCACTTTAATTAACCCAGGGTACATAATGCAAGCCAGAACAAAATAACAATGGTGGTTAACATTTATGGAGTGTGTATTATGTGTTCCATGGTGAACCCTTCCTCCTAACCCCACCAACCCCACCGTTACCACCACATTGTGGATTCCAAGGTAGGAAGTGCTGTCCCAGCTAGAGACAAAGGTTGGTCCTTGTCTCTTCTCTCAGGGCAGTAGCCTCTAGTCCCAAAGCTACCAACTTAATCTGCAAAGACCCTGGATGTGACTTGCTCATACCCCACACAGTTTTGGAATGATTCTGAAATTGTTAGGTCAGGGGATTACAATGAAATGAAAAGAAATGGGCAAGACGTTGGGACTTCATCCTCTCTGTGAAAGTACTTCTGTGTCTTTGCATTTTCCCAAAAAGCCTTGCCCAGGGCCCTGCACAGATTAAGAGCGCTGGAAAAATAACTGTGAATCATCTGGGCAGCATCCTTTGGACAGACTCAGAGGTGATGTGGCCTCTAGAAAGGAGGCAGGCAGCCTTAAGATGCTGGGTAGCTGGGGCAACTAACAGCTTTGCAAGAACGCTCTACTCCACCTGTGTCTCCATTTTTCTCCCTCCATATAACAAGTCTCTGACAGTTTTGTCAAAGTCATGAGACCAGGGAGGGGTCAAGTGGCAAGATGGATAGCTGAATCCCTCTGAGAAGTGTGGGCTGCCCTCGTGGGGCTTTGTACTCACCAGGGAGGCTGCCGGATGGTATGTGGGTGGTGTGGTGGAATCTGGAGTGGGTCCACTCTGGCAGTGGCAGGGGGGACCTCCCGGTGGGGACTGCTCACACTAGCCTTGTCCCACTGCTCATGGATAGGCGTGATGATTCCAGATAAAATACGAGACCGGAGCTCCTCACTGTTCTTGTAGGTCCTGTAGGAAGTAGATGAGGGGTCAACTGCTTGCGGTTGGCTGGCAACCTTGTGTACAATATTTCTTCGGCGGCGGCGGCGGCCCTGATAGCTCTTGGCGATGCGCTTGGCCTGTTTGCAAGAGTGGGAACAGGCCGTCCGGCGGACCTGGGTGAGGGGGGCAACAGCCTGGTGCTGTCTCCGAGATTTGGGCCTAAGTTTCCTAGGCATCTGAGTTGCCCCTCCTCATTTACCACCCCATTAGAAAGAGGTGAAAGTGTAGGGACACAGGGCCTGCACTGCCTACTCCTTTGTTACCACCCAGTCTGCCCCTCCCTCAGCTTCATTGTGTGTTCATCACATGTCACAGCAAGGGTCATGGAAGGCAAAGGACCCATAGGGAGGATGAACTAGGGTTTTGGCATGGGTAGGTTGGCTCAGGGGCACTCAAGGTCCAGTTCTGTCACCAACAAAGGGACCCTTGGAAGGCAACCTCTAGCATCTGCTCACCCTGCCTAGGTCTCTTTTCTCTGGCTGTGGAAGACAAGCAATGTGAGCTATAGCTGAGGCGTTAAGGGAAGCTGAGGCAACAGGAATTGGGCAGGGCTCTAAGGTGCCTAAAACACTGGTGTTTGGGGGACCAGCAGGTGCATAGTGGTTAAGTGGTTAAGCTGCTGGACTCCCACATGGCCAACTGCATTCAAGTCCCAGCCCTAGTGGCTTGAAAATCACACCAGGTTGAGACCAGCAGATGATGTAATGATTATGTCACTGAACTTCCACATGGCTGTCCACAGTTTGAGTCCCGGTCCTAGTAGCTTGAAACTCATGTCAGGCATGTGTGTATTTGTGCCCCAAATCTTAAGAAAATGAAGGAGAAGGGATTGTGGCATTGCCATCCCTCCTGAGGGTGATTTCTCACTTTCTGTCTTTCTGTCACTCTGTCTCTCCAGTGTGTGCACACACCCTACAGCAAAAATCTCTTTCTAGGGACCAGTAGTTAGCATAATGGCTATGTCGCTGGACTCCCATGTAGTAGATCGCAGTTTGAGTCCCAGACCCAGTGGCTTAAACTCATGCTGAGCACATGTGCGTGTGTGCCCAAGAGCCCGAGAGGAGAATGGAGGAGAAGGGATTGTGGCATGGCCATCCTCCCTGGGGGGTGATTTCTCGCTTTCTGTCTCTATATCTCTCTCTGTCTTTCTAGTGAGCGCACGCGCCCTACAGCAGAAAAACAAAACAAAACAAAACAAAAAAACTCTCCAAAAAAAGAAAAAAAAAATCTCTCTCTAAAAAAAAATTCTAAATAAAAAAGACACTATGTCACCTGCACACCCCAAAATGTAGTGTTTTCAAAATGTGCCTATGCCTAAAAACAATCTTTACAAATGAAATAATAGAGTATGTTCTCTGATCCTACAGAATCACACTAGAAATCAAACAGAAAAAAAGTCTCCAAATACATCAAAATTAAGCAAAACAGTCTTAAAAAAAAGTACATAGCACTGAATTAAAATGAAAATACAACATGTTAAAGCATGTGGGATAGGGCCCAGCAGGTGGCACAGTGGCTGGGGCACTATACTCCCATGTGGTTGACCATGGTTTGAGTTCTGAACCTGGCAGCTTGAAACTCATGACAGGTGCATATGCATGTGTGCATGCCCAGAATCCCAAGAGGAGACTGGAGGAGAAGGGACTGCCACATGGCCATGGCCCCTGGGGGGTGATTTCTCGCTTTCTGTCTTTCTGTCTGTCTCTCCAGCAAGAGCACGTACCCTATAGCAAAAATCTCTCAAAAAAAAGTGGATATAGCTAAAGCATTATTAAGAGAGAATACTACAGCATTACATTAGAAAAAAGAAAAGAACTCAAATCAGTAACTAAAATTCTGACCTCAGGAACCTACAAAAAGAAGAGCAAATTAAACCCAAAGCAAGGAGACATAAAGAAATAATAAATGGCAGAAATCAATAAAATAGAAAACAGAAAACAATGGAGAAAGTTAATAAAAAAAAAAAGCTTGTTCTTCAAAAAAAGTGAACAGAATTGACAAGCTTCTAGCAAGACTGCCAAACATAAAAAGAGAGAAGATACGAAGCACAGATATCAAGAATAAAACAGGAGACATTACAACAAATCCACAACCACAGAAAGGACAGTAAGAAAATACTGAGAACAGGGGCTAGCAGGTGGCATGGTAGTTAAGACACTGAACTTCCACGCGGCCAAGTGCAGTTTGGAGTCCTGGACCTGGCAGGACTTGCTTTCACTTCCTCTCACCGTTCCTTTCTGGTCAAATTTTAAAATAATAATAATAGCAAAAGGAATTAAACTAATAATTCTAAAAAAAAAAAAAAGATACCGAGAACAACTTAATCCAACAATTTCAATTAGACTAATTCTTCAAATATCATAAACTATAATACAATAATTAAGCTAGAATGAAATAGAATCTGAATAGTACTGTTAAAACTAACTGAATTCATACATAACAACTTCCAAAAGAAATCTTTATGCCCAGGTGATTTCAGTGGAAAAGTTTAGCAAAGAAAAATCAACACCAATTTACAGTCATTTCCAGAAGACTTCCCAATTCATTTGAAGAAGCCAGTGTTACTGATTTATCAAAACTAAACAAACATAGTACAAAACAAACAAAAACTACAGACTATTTCCTATGAATTTGAAAGCAAAAACCTTCAGCAAAATATCAGCAAAACAAATCCAAAAGTGTATAACATACTTCTGTAACATGACCAAGTAGAATTTACTCTCAGTATGCAAGGCTGGTGAAATATTCACAAGTCAACGTAATCTCCCGGGTTGCCGGAAAAGTCATGACACATTTTTACACAGAAAAAAATATCACATGACTTTTCTGACAACCCAATACTATAGCAACGAGCTAAAGGAAAAAATAATATGATCATATTAATCAATGCAGAAAAAGCATCTGACAAAATCCAACATGATAAATCCATTCATGATTAAAAATTCTTAGCAAGCTGAGAATAGAGGGAAACTAAGAATAGAGGAGAATTTACTAAACTTAATAAAGAATATCTAAAAAAAACCTAATGTACTTAATGGTGAAAGACTGAATACCTAACCCCTAGATTGCAAACAAAACAAGGATATTCTCTCTCATCACTTATTTAATGCAATACTGAAAGTTCAAAGCCACACATTAAGGCAAGGAAAATAAAAAGCATACAGTTTGGAAAGTAAAAAAAATAAGACCCTCCCTATTTGCAGATGACATGATAGTCTACTCTGAAATTCTCCAAGAATCTATTGGGTTGTCAGGAAAGTCATGATGCACTTTTGCATAGATATATAAAGAAA
>NW_006199965.1:474413-503715 GCF_000334495.1 Tupaia belangeri chinensis | reverse complement strand
CACATCTAGGGACCAGCAGGTGGTGTGGTGGTTAAGGCGCTGGACTCAGACATGACTGACCATGGTTCAAGTCCTGGACCCGGCAGCTTCCTTTCTCTCTCTCTCTCTCTCTCTCTCTCTGGTGAGCATACATGCCCTACAGCAAATTTTAAAAGAATAATAATAATAAAATAAATAAATATTTCTTTTTAAAAAAAAGCTACACGTAAAACTCAATTGCATTTCTAACTAACAATGAATGAACATTTGAAAACAAGATCTAAAAACATACATCATTTAGGAACCAGCAGTTAGCATAATGTCTATGTCACTGGATTCCCATGTAGTCGACCACAGTTTGAGTCCCAGACCCTGCGGCTTAAGCTCACGCCGGGCAAATGTGCATGCATGGCCAAGATCCCAAGAGGAAAATGGACTGCGGCGTGGCCTTCCTCCTGGGGGGTGATTTCTCGCTTTCTGTCTCTCTGTCTCTCTCTGTTTTTCTGGCAAGCACATGCACCTTATGGCAAAAAAAACCTCTCCAAAAAAAAAAAATTGTGAGAAAAATACATCATTTATAATAATCTTCTACCCTCTTAAAAAAAGCAGAGTATCTACATATTGAAAATTACAAAATGATCGTGAAAGAAATTAAATAAGACTTAAACAAATGGAGAGACATTCCATGTTCATAAAAAAAAAAAAGTTAACACTTCTCAAACTGATCTACAGGTTTGATGCAACTCCTAGTAAATCCCAGCAAGGTTGTTTTTTTGTTTTTTTGTTTGTTTGTTTGTTTGTTTGTTTAGATTTTTGCTATAAGGTGCATGTACTTGCCAGAGAGACAGAGACATAGAAAGCAAGAAATCACCCTCTGGGGGAATGGCTGTGCCACAATCCCTTCTCCTCCTCCATTCTCCTCTTGGGGTTTTGGGCATGCATGTACACACACTGGTGTGAGTTTTAAGCCACCGGGTCCAGGACTCAAACCACAGTCAATTATATGGGAGCCCAGCAATGTAACCATTTTGCCATCTGCTGGTCCCACCAGCAAGGTTTTTATAAACACAGAAAAGATTTTTCCAAAGATTATGTAGAAAGACACAGATCTCAAAATAGCTGTAACTATCTTAACAAAGAAGAAAGCAGGAGAAACTGTTCTACTTAATATTACAGCCTATTATAGGAGTACAATAATCAATACTGGCAGATTAATACTGGCAAAGGGGCAGAGAAACAGATAAAAGGAAATGAACACAGAATCCAGACAGCTGGTTTTGGACATAGTTGTGAAAACAATTTAATGAAGGAAGAATAAATGACGCTGGAGCACATGGACGTCGCCAGGCAAAAAGAATGAACTTAATCCTCACACCTTATACACCAGATTTAAACTAGGTGAGACTCAAATGCAAAACAAACATCTATAAAATGTTTAAAAAGTGAGAAAAATTGGGGAATATAGGGTTAGGCAAAGATTTCTTATACTTGACACCAAAAGCTCAATTCATAGAAGAAAAATTTGATAAGCTGGTTAGCATCGTTTTGTGAAAGATCTTGTTCGAAGAAACAAGAGGGCTAGCTCATGGCATGCTAGTTGAAGCAGCTGGATCCCACATGGCTGACTGTGCAGTTCAAGTCCCAGACTCAGTGGCTTGAGAAACATGTTGGACTCATGTGTGTGTGCCCAAAATCCTGACAGGAGGGAGAAATAAAGAAGGGATGTGGCAGGACCATCCCCGTGGTGTGCTTTCTCACATTCCTTCTCTATTTCTTTCCAGGGAGAGCTTGTATCCTCTAGCAAATTCAAAAACAAACCAACAAAAAGTGATGGTAAAGATGCAAAGAAGCTGGCTCACTCATAGGCTGGTACTGGATGTACAATGGTACAGACACTCTGGAAAACAGTTCAGCAATTTCTTATTAAAGTAAACATGAAATTACCATTGCACTCCTGGACATCTTCCAGAGCAATGAAAATTATGCCCACCCAAACCTTTTAACATGAATGGTCATAGTACCTTTATTTGTAATTGCCAAAAGCTTGAGACCCAAATGTCTTTTAAAGAATGAATGGTTAACTGTGAATGTTAAAATGGTTACACTTTATAAATACCATGAAATACTTCTCAGTAATACAAAGAAACAAACTATGAACGCATATAACTCAGACGGAATGTGAGGGTATTATGCTAAGTGAGAAAAAAAAAAACAATTCTAAAAGGTTATATATTGTACGATCTCATTAATATGCAATGTTTGAAATGCCAAAGTAATCACCAGAGTTAAGAGACCTGGGGCACAGGAATTGGTGTGCCTACAAAGAGTCCCCTGAGTTATCCCAGTGGTGATGAGCATGTTTGTATCCTTATATCTATCTATCTATCTATCTATCTATCTATCTATCTATCTATCTATTAGCATTCTGGCTGTGATATGGGAGTAGCGTTTTGTAAGATGTTTTCGTAGAGGTACAATGTATAAAAGGAACAAAGGGCCTACTGCAGCCACTCCTCACTGAAGACCTACTTGTGCTTAGCTACCACTCAGACTTAACCAGGGTTCCAGCAAGGAAAATCTTTCTCAGTCTTTGCCTTGTTCCTGAAGTCAGGTAGTAATCACTATACAAAGCATTCATAGTTGCATAAGGCTACATATTTCATGTATAAATTTGTACTTTATTGTGCGTCCATAGTAGTATTCAGAAGAAGTAAAAATGATTATGCTGAATTTATGTTCCTGTGCTTTGGTGTACCTTATTGCTTTCTGGCATTTATCTAATATGTGCTTTTGTATGGGCAGAATTGCATTATTCTAGCATGGTATCGCAAGATATCTATGGAAAAATATATACCCTATGATGCCACAACACACTACAAGACATTCGCCTTCACGCTTCTTGACCAATTCACATAAATGATCTGGTCGTAGGAACATAACTTGATAGTGAAGTGAGGAACGCTTGTATTTCTTACAAATGCATGTTAAGTCTACAATGATCTAAAATTGAAGCTTAATTTAAAAAAAAAAACACACTTACTGCATGACCACAGAGTAAACTGAGAACAGGAGACTACATCAGTGGCTTCAGGTTTTCTTCAGCATAGAAGGAAGCCAATGAGAACAAGAGAAAAAGCCAAGTAGATAAGGCACAGGGACCTCTATTTTCCACCCCTGCCCTTTCCACCAGAGCAACTCTACTCTTACTAGCTTCATATGTCAATCCTAAAGAATGCAGTGCGTGAAGGAAGAGTGCCATGGCTAAAAAGCCTCACAGCTGCAATGGCTTGGGAGATCTAAGAGTCTGTGGCCCCTACAGCTCTATGCTGATCATGTTCCTACTTAGCTATAGGGCGCGTGCGCTCGCCAGAGAGAGACAGAGAGACAGAAAGCGAGAAATCACCACCCCAGGGCAGGTGGCCACACTGCAATCCCTTCTCCTCCATTCTCCTCTCGGGAACTTGGGCACGCAAACACACACACGC
Source organism: Tupaia belangeri chinensis (assembly GCF_000334495.1). Taxonomy (NCBI): domain Eukaryota; kingdom Metazoa; phylum Chordata; class Mammalia; order Scandentia; family Tupaiidae; genus Tupaia; species Tupaia belangeri. Next base: position 500,251 of record NW_006199965.1, on the reverse strand, counting down.
CCGGTGTGAGTTTTAAGCCACCAGGTCTGGGACGCGAACCGCGGTTGACTACGTGGGAGTCCAGTGACAAAGCCATTACACTAACTGCTGGTCCCATCATGTTCCTACTTAGATTTTTCCTGCTGTTTCCCTGCCAGAGTCTGATGGAGGGGAGAAATCTAACTTCCTTTTCCTTCAATCAGATGAGTTACGTGTGATACAGCTGGATGGCCTCAGATCTCCCTAGGCAGGTGTCACCTGCAGAACTCAGGCCTGATTCAAAGTCTGCCAAGTCCTAAGGGAGACATGCTCATACAGTATCTAAGCTTTAGTAGGACAACTGTCATCAGTAGTAGCAAAATACAGACTATCATCCTGCCTGGCACAGAAAAGACTGGCAGAAAGGAACAAAACAGGCTCATATTCCTTAGCAAATCAGTTTGTTCGTTGAGAGGCACAAAGTTCTACCTAGCTGAGACACACCATGATGACCTAATAAGGAGGACCAGGTTGAAGGAGGTGGCTATGAGCAGGCAGTTCAGTGCTGCTGGCTGAGAGAAAGAAGGGAGGGAGGAAGGGCCTGTAATTAGAAGGTAGATCCATATCCAGCGCGCAGAGCCTCAGTTTCCATGGTGATGAGTCCTGGTGATCACATTTTTTTCATTTGCATATTTACTAGAGCTGGACTCAACAGTAACCACTCTATAGCTGACGTTTCATTTCATTCTTGGAAAAAACATTCTGAAGTAGTACTACTGGGAACCAGCAGTTAGCGTAATGGCTACGTCGCTGGACTCCCACGTAGTCAACCGTGGTTCACGTCCCAGACCCAGTGGCTTAAAACCCACGCCAGGCGTGTGTGCGTGTGTGCCCAAGATCCCAAGAGGAGAATGGAGGAGAAGGGATTGCTGCATGACCATCCCCTCTGGGGGGTGATTTCTCGCTTTCTGTCTCTGTTTCTCTCTGACTGTCTGGCGAGCGCACGCGCCCTATAGTGAAAAACCTCTCAAAAAAAAAGTAGTACTACTGCGTCCTTCATTTCACAGTAATCAAAAAAGAAAACAAAGCAACACACCAGCTCCCTCATACACAAATCCCAATAACAGATTTTTGTTTTGTTTTATTTTGTTTTAGGGTTTTGTCATATGGCACATGCATTGGCTGGAGAGAGACAGAGAAAGTGAGAAATCACCCCCCTGCCCCAGAGATAGCCATGCCACAATCCCTTCTCTTTGAGCCTCCTCTCGGGATTTTGGGACCACATGCACATATGCCCAGTGTGAATGCTCAGCATGATTGACAAGCTGCACAGTCCAGGACGTGAACTGCGGTCAGCCATGTGGGGGTCCAGCAACTTAACCACCACATCACCTGCTGGCCCCTAACAAATGTATTTTAAAAAACAAATAGAGATACGACCATAATTTTCTCTCAGTATTGCCAAGACGACTAAATGTGTTAATGAGTGTTTGCACGCTCTATGGTATCTGGGTTATCCCACAAGTTTGTCAATTTCTCTCCCAATAGTTCTAGAATGAAGAAATCAAGAGGAAGACCACAGTCCAAACGGCCTTCTCTTACCCCCTTACATGGGCCAGGGGTCATGGCGTATGTGACATCCAGAAAAGCAGCTACTGCCACGTCCAGGCCTAGCATTACTTCCCATGTCTGCAACATGCAGAACAAACTCAAGTCCTGCCCTCAAGATCATGGGCTCCGAGAAGCTAACCAATCATAAAATACACAGTTACTAAGTGTTTAAATGATGTTCTGAAACATGTCAGGACAGGCTTCTCTGAGGAACTGACATTTAAATTGGAACTGAAGGATGAACAGGAGTTGGCATTGTGGGACTGGGGAGAGCGCTCTGGACAGAGTGAAGGAAGAGTCTGAAGACAGGAGGAGGAGGGTGACACCACGGCTGAGGGAAGCACAGGGATTAAGAGCGAAGTGGACAGGACAAGGCTGGAGGGATGGATGCTAGACTTTACAGCCCCACCAAGGACTCTGTTCCTTATCCTAGGAGCAATGAACAGTCCCTGATGTTGTAGGTTTTTGTTGTTGTTTTTTTTAAGAATTCCTTTTATTTTCTCATTGTGGTAAAATATATGGTAACTTAAAATTTATCATCTTGGGCCAGTCCCATAGCAAAATGCTTCACTAAGGGGTGCTTTCTTTTTCTCTCTCTGGTAAGCACAAGTGCCCTCTAGCAATTGAAAAACAAAAGGGTTATAGCATTTTTAATACCATTCAGTGGCATTGAATACAGTTAAATACTATTGTGCAATGATCATTACCAACCATCTCCAGGATCCTTATTTTGCAAAACTGAAACTCTTTACTCATTCGACACTAACTCCCCACTCTTCCCTTCGCCAGCCCCTGGCAACCACTGTTCTACTTTCTGTCTCTATGAATTTGACTACCTAGGTTCTTCATGTAAGTGGAATCATACACTATCTGCAACTGGTCTATTTCACTTAGCATAATGTCCTCAAGATTTATCATGTTATAGGATATCAGAATTTCCTTCTTTTTTAAGGCTAAATAAATAATATTCCTTTGTATGTACACACCACATATTACTTACCCATTTACTCATCTAAGAACACATGCGTAGCTTTCACTTTTTGATTACAATGAACAGTGCTTATGAACATGGGTGGAAACGCAGAATTGTTTGGTAATTTAATTTTTTAAGGAAATGACATACTGCCTTCCACAGTAGATGCAACATTTTACATCCCACCAGCAGTGCACAAGGATCAGTTTCTCCAAACCCTTACCAATATTTATTTATTTTCTATGTTTCTGTTTTGTTTGTTTTAGATAGTAGCCCTCCTAATAGGTGTAAGGTGATATCACTGATAGTGAGACTTGTAACCATGATTTGATCTACTTGGTTTTTGCTACAGGGCATGTGTGTTTGCTGGAGAGACAGACAGAAAGCAAGAAATCACCCCCTGGAGGTATGGTCATGCCACAATCCCTTTTCCTCCATTTTCCTTTCAGGATCTGGGGCTCACACACACATATGCCCAATGTGAGTTATTTATTTATTTATTTATTTATTTATTTAGAGAGATTTTTGCTATAGGGTGCATGCGCTCACCAGAAAGACAGAGAGAAACACAGAGACAGAAAACAAAAAATCACTCCCCAGGGGGGATGGCCACACTGCAATCCCTTCTCCTCCATCCTCCTCTCGGGATCTTGGACACGCATGCACACGCACCTGGCTGAGTTTAAGCCACCGGGTCCGGGACTTGAACTGCGGTCTACTACATGGGAGTCCAGTAACATAGCCATTAGGCCAACTGCTGGTCGCCCCAGCATGAGTTTTAAGCTGCCAAGTCTGAGACTCAAACCCCAGTAGACTATGTGGGAGTCCAGCGACGTAACCATTATGCCATCTGCTGGTCCCGTAATCTATGTTTTAAGAAGACTGTTTAGATTGCTCTGTGGGAATCTGCTGGAGGGTGATGATGTCAGGATCTCATCACACATGAGCTGCAATGAAGAAAGGAGGGCGCAGGGAAGAGTGGCCAGAATGGTGAAGGTGAGTGATATGGAAGCCCAAGGCAAGTGGAAAGGGTTCAGAACAATTACTGGGCCTAGTCACCAAGGCACAAGTAGCAGCGTGCCACTGTGCAAGGCTGCGGTCATATCAAAGGTCTGGGTCTGGACCCTAGACCACCCTGAACAGGTCAGTATAGTGGTGTGTGCCTGTTGTCCTAGCCAACTAGGAGGCTAAGACAGAGGATCACAATGGCAAGACCCTGTCAAAACAATGCCTTGTTCTCTCCCTCCTCTTCATGCTCATGGGTGTGTACACTCATTCTCTTTCTCTTATTAAAAAAAAAAAAAAAGAAAAAACAGGGGCACCAAGTAGCATGGTAGTTAAGGAAGCTGGACTCCAAAAGACCAACTGAATGGTTAAAGTCCCAGACCCAGAGCCTTGTGAAACTCACTGGGCATGTGTGTGTGCATGCCTAAAATTCTGGAGGAGAAGAGATTGTGGCGAGGTCATCTCCCGACGGGATGCTTTCTTTCTCTCTTTCTCTCTTTTTCTTCAGTGAGCACACATGCCCTATAGCATTTTTTTTTTTTAAAGTTATTGCTGATTAGACATAATTAAATGTAATAGGATTTCTGGGCAATTCTCAGGTTCAGTTTAGTTTTGACGACTGTAAATTTATAGTCATGCCAAAATTCCTTTAAAAACCTGAGGAGGTCAATGAAAACAAGAGAAAAAGTCAAATAAAGCAGAAATAAATGGGCATAACTACATATCAAACAGATAATAGTACACATTCGTTGTAACTGTATTATAATGCAAAACAAGAATTAATCCAAGTGCCTTCTGAACACAGTATTTTGACTATATACATCATCAAAGGACAGAAAGAAACCAAAAGAAACTATTTAAGAATCTTACTTAGTAGGTAGGTACCAATGTAGCAGTTTATTTGTGTGTGTTTTAGGATCAAGTAAAGGAGTAAATACACTGATGCTATTGGAAATCAGGGTTCTTGCCACAGGAGAAGGTAAATATAAGTATGAAATAAAAAGAATCTTGGGCAACAGCAGAGGGTGTAATGGTTGTGTCACAGGACTCCCATATGGTCGACCACAGTGCGAGTCCCAGACCTTGAGGCTTAAAATTCATGCCGGGTGCGTGTGCGTACGTGCCCCAAAATCCCAAGAGGTAAATGGAGGAGAAGGGACTGTGCCATGGCCAATCCCCCAGGGAGTGATTTCTCACTTTCTATCTCTCTCTGTCTTTCCAGCGAGGGCACACACCCTATAGCAAAAAATCTCTCTAAAAAAAGAAAAAATTGGGTCCAGCAGTTAGTGTAATGGCTATGTCGCTGGACTCCCATGTAGTCGACAGTGGCTTAAACTCACGCCAGGTGTGTGTGTGTGTGCCCAAGATCCAGAGAGGAGAATGAAGGAAAAGGGACTGTGGTGTGGCCATCCCCCCTGGGGGGTGATTTCTTGCTTTCTGTTTCTCTCTGTATTTACGGCGAGCACATGCTCCCTATAGCAAAAACCTCTCAAAAAAAAAAAAAAAATTGGGAGTTATATTAAAAATGCAGGTGCTAGGGCCAGCAGATGGTGTAGTAGTGGTTACATCGCTGGATTCCCATATGATCAACCATGATTTGAGTCCTAGACCTCGTAGCTTGAAACTCATGCTGGCCATGTGAGTGTGCATGCCCAAGATCCTGGAAGGAGAATAGAGGAGAAGGGATTGCAGCTTGGCTGTCACCCCGGAGAGTGATCTCTCACTTTCCCTCTCACTGTGTCTGTCTGTCTGTCTCTCCTTCTCTCTCTGGTGAGTGCACATGCACTAAGGCAAAAATCTCTACTAAAAAAAAAAAAAAAAAAAAACCCAAAAACTGCAGGTGCCAGTTTGAACTCAGAATTTAAGCAAAAAAACTCTCTAGCTCTATCCATGGAAAGAATCCTAGAATTATAGTACTGTATACCAACTATATGACATTCTGGAAAAGGCAAAACTGTGGAAAGAGTTAAAAAGAGCAGTGATTGCCAGGAGTGGGGGGGGGGAGTGGTGGATAGGAGGAGCACAGAGGAGTTTTAGGGCAGCCAGCTACTCGGGAGGCTAGCATGATGTGGATACATGTCATTAAACATCTGTCAAGCATACAACACCAAGACTGAGCCCTAATGTAGACTACAGACTGCACGATGATGGTGTGTCCATGGAGGTTTGACTAACAGATGCACGGCTCTGATGCAAGGTGCTGATAGGAGGGGGCTGTGGCTATGTGGGGTCAGGGGCTGAATGGAAATGCTCTAGACTTTCTGCTCAATTTTGCTGGAAACCTAAACTTGCGCTGAAAGATAGCCCACTGGAAAAAAGTTAGGGGCAGAATGGGAACCTGATGAGGCACACTTCCTCCCAGGAGCCTACTTTGACTGAGCCATTTGGCCTGGCCCTTCTGCTCTGCAGCCACTGGAGTACCTCCTGATCACATCATTTCACTTCACATGACATTTTTCCATGAGAGTCTTTTCTTCAAATAAATTAAAAATGGAAAAGAGATGGGGCCAACAAGTGGCTCAGTGGTTAAGGCCATGGATTCCCATGTGACTGACCACAGTTAGAGTCCCAGACTCAATGGCCTGAAATTCACGCCAGGCCTGTGTGTGCATATGTGTATGTGTGCCCAAAATCCTGAGAGGAGAATGGAGGAAAAGGGATTGCGGCATGGCCATCGGGGGGGTGATTTCTCACTTTCTGCCTCTCTCTGTGTCTCTGGCAAGTGCATGTGCCCTAGAGCAAAAATCTCTCAAAAAATTAATTAATTAAAATAAAATAAAGGGAAAAGAGAACTTAGAAGTCAACATGCCTAGGCATAAAAGGCTCTTCTGTTCACCTCCCTCAGTTTTCTGGGTACCTCCACCCCATTCCTTAAATCTTACCATTGGTTCTCTCTTCTTTTCCCCAGAAATAAGACATCATAGAGAAGTACCTGTGGAAGTCACTGAGGTGTTCTGCATCGATATAATCATCCAAGGTCAGGGTCAAGTCTGCCACTTGCTGTGAGCTAGGTTCCTAGAGAAACGGATGTCGAAGATGAGAAACTGGGGAAATTTCTGGGCTAATGAGTGGGTGGGTGGAGGGACAGCAACAATAAAAGAATCATCCTTAAGGAATTCTCACATATGTATGCAGAAAGACTATACGAGAACTGTAATAGATGAAATATTCTTTTAATGCCTAGGGACTTTTCTGATTTAGGAAACGGCCTTTCCAGAGGCCAGGAAACGATTACTCCCCAGGCTTGCTCATCACAGGCACAGGAACGTGACTGAGGTGCCAGGTGGATGTGCACCTTTGACTTAGAGAAGCATCAGGGCAGCCGCAGAGGCTGCAGGGGTCACAACGTCAGAAGGGGCACCAGGGCTGGTGGCACCAGCCAGTACCTCATGCTCAGGGGAGGTGGTAGCAGCCCAGTTTCCATGGCATGGTTTGGAATACTGCTTCTGGAAGCCCAGCCTCAACCTATTTCTGTGAGCTAGGCTGGTTCGTTCAATAAACTCTTTCTGATAAACTAACCTGAGGGGATTTTATATTTGCAACTGAGAACCTTGTCTGTCACAAGATCTGAATGTTCATCAGAAGCGAAAAGGAGGGGCCAGCAGTTGGCATAATAGCTATGTTGCTGGACTCCCATGTAGTCGACTGCAGTTCAAATCTCGGACCTGGTGGCTTAAACTCATGCCGGACGCATGTGCATGAGTGCTCAAGATCCCAAGAGGAGAATGGAGAAGGGATTGTGGCATGGCCGTCCCCCGGGGGGGTGATTTCTTGCTTTCTGTCTCTCTCTCTCTGTTTTTCTGGTGAGCACATGCACCCTATAGCAAAAACCTCTCCAAAAAAAAAAAAAAAAAAGAGAGAGAAAAGGATAAAGTATATTATAGAATACTACACAGCAGTTAAAATGAGTAAGGCATATCAGTATGTATTCCTAAGTCAAGACCTCCTAAGTAAACTGAATGAAGAAAAGTTGCAATATAACACATATTGCAGGATATTTTCATATGATCACACATGTATGACCACGACCAAAATAAACATAACTGAAGTCACTGTGCTCATGTGCTTACGGTCCAGCATCAGAGCACAGACATTAAAGCAAAGCACAGGTGCAGCTGTGGTGGCACAGACAGGTGGAGGTGGGGTGCGTGCTGCTGTACAACATTGGAGCCACGTGGAAGACCACAGCTCTGATTCTGGGTGGCCCTAAACCATGCTGGGCACGTGGAGCACAGCCACTGCCCTGGCTGGCTGGAGGGTTGGGGTAGGAGGTCACAGCATGGTAGGACTTTGTCAAAGGTGCTTGTTTCTCACTCTCAAGAAATAAAATTAATTTTTAAATAAAGCAAAAATAAGTACATATTTATAAGCTGTGAGAAGTACAAGGCAGGAAAATAAAATGATGGAGTAAGAAAGACATAATTCCAATTTTTTTTTTTTTTCAAAGTGGGGACAGGTAGTCAGGACTGAACATTTTTAAAAAAGGATTATTTTATTTAATTTTGTTCAGCATTATTTTTTTTTTCTTTATTTTAATTTGACCGAGGTGGTGGGGAGCAAGAAAGCAAGCTGCCAAGTCCAGGACTCAAACAATGGTCAGCCATGTGGGAGTCCAGCACCTTACCTATGCCACCTGCCAGCCCCAGGACTGAACTTTTTGAGGAAGTGAAAAATGAGAGGGAGTTAGCCAGGCTGAAAGAATGGTGGAGTGTGCATGCACGTGGGTGTGGCGGCAGATCGCAGAGGGGAAGAGCTGGCTCACAGGAAACGTGGTGCAGGGGCTCTAGGGCCAGCAGGAGCCCCACTTGTCTAAGGAACCGAAGTAGCCTACTGGGGCTACGATAAGATGTGTTGTCACTAAATGAATTTACCTTAATTTATGTAACCATTTGCTGTTGGTAAAAGTCCCCCCTTTTATACACCTGATGTGAAGATCTCTGCACACAGCTTCTCCGTATTTAGGGTTCTTACCTTGGATTAAGGTCCAGAAGTGGGATCACTAAGGAAATGTTTCATGACCATTTATGGCTCTGGATCTCTACTGTTAAATGGGCCTCCAAGGGGCCACCTTTACTCCACTCACATCAGCAGACCCCTCGGTGTCTCCGAGACTCACCAGCACGTTGACGATCATGCTGTTCTCCACGGTAACGGCTTTCACAAGGAGCTTTCTGGACCCGTCCTTCGACTCATACCGGAGGACGTACAGGTCTTTATTGCTATCCCACCCGGCTGGCAGCAGTTCTGACTTCTTATCAGTGGGGCCCGGCTGAGAAGACACCAAGGTTGAGATGAAGAAGCTCCTTAGAGTTACTCTAATTCTCTCCCACCCCCACACTTCACAGATGAAGTGATGGAGATCAAGAGAAGTGGCTGGCCCGAGGTCACGGAGCGAGTTAGAGGTCTCTGGACTCCTGTACCAAAGCTCTCACCTTCATATCTCACTGCCTTTGTGACACAGTCCTGGAAACCATCAAGAATCTGCAGACCTGTTTAAAAATCATCTCCTCTCCATCCCCTGCCACAAATAGAGCTAATGATCCCAAGAGAGACTGTGAAATTCTAAAGTAGTGTTTTTCAAAGTTTGTACCCTGAGCCCCTTGCAACAGATCACCAAAGCGTGGCTACAAACACAGATCCTAACGTAGTCTCCCCAGTCGTATGCGGTACTTAAAAGATATCATGAAGAGTGTGCAGAACATCCCAAATGTAGCATGTGCACAGAAGAAAAGGACCATAAGATGGACACCTCTGTATCTACCACCAGTTTAAGAAATCAAACTTTGCCAATCCTGCTAAAGCCTTGGGGAGCATACCCCAATGAATCTCCTGCCTTTTCCCTCAACGGTAATCACTACTCCATATTTTAAAAAATCTCTTTACTTTTCATTGAGTTATATTGCTGTACATGCAACCCTAAAACTATATTATTTCAAATGTTAGGTACTTTATATAAATGGCATCGCTTCTGCCACTTGTCTTTTCTTATCTGATGTTGATTTGGGAGGTCCATCCATGTTGGTGACCTTAACTACAGGTGATTCACACTCACAGATATGTGGCCATCTACTCTATGAATATGCTCCAGTGAACGCAGTCACTCGCCGATGGAGACGAGGAGTGTTCCCAGTTTATGTTTCTGCACGATAAATAACACTGTCATGAACATTGTTGTACACATCTGGGATACATGTGGGTGGATTTCTGTAGACACGCTTGAAAGAACGACTTTTAATTTATAAGAAGTCCGTTGTTTTCCAAAGAGACTCTGATTAACACTCCCACTTGCCATGTCTGAGGGCTCCTTTGTTCCACGTGGTCAGCAACATTCCTGTGGTATAACCTGTCAGATCTTGCCAACCTGGTGGATGTAAATGCATCTTATATGAATTGTGATCCCTTCCTTTCTTTCCTTTTTCAAATAATCCTAGGGTTTGTCCTTTTACATGTGAAAGTTTGAGAAATAGTTCTTGAACTATTCCCGTAGTAAAAACTAATACAATTATTTCTGGGTGGAGAAAGATTTCTTAGACAACATCCATAAAAGAAAAAGAAAAAAAACTGCTGCCTTTTAGACTGTTCATAATCTAAAGCTTCTGTTCCACAGCAGACACTCAGGCAGAGTCCACAGGCAGCCACAGGCTAGGAAAAGACATGTGCCATGGCCGCAAATGAAAAGAATTAATAACCAGCACGTGACAGGAATGGCTGGAGAAGTAGCAGTAAGAATTGGGAGCCCAAAAAACTGGCAAAAGATATCAGCAAAGAAAAGAGCAGCTACTAGTGTCAACTTTACAAGCAATCAGGGAAGCGCAGGTTGAAATAATGAGATACCAGGTTATACTGAGACCGATATACTTATTTTTCTATTTTTTGCCAGCTGTTTGTATGGCATGGAGAAAATGGGAATCTCCGGGCACCGCTGGTGGGCATTTCAACTCATACGAACCCTTTGGGGAGCAACCTGGCAGTATTTAGCGCAACTAGGTAAGCCAATAACCCTTGCCCCCTAGTTCCTACTCTTGGAAGAAACTCTGCACATGTAAAGGGGACATGACAAGGATTTTTGTCACAGCTTTGCCTAGGGCAGCTAGAGTGAGGTACAAAATACCCTTAAGTTGAATACTATATAGCAGCCAGAAGGAAGAAACTAATGGTAGCATTATAGATAACAGTAAAAAGGATGATTTAAATAAAAGTTCAGGAAAAAAATGAGGCTTACAGTAGGGGACCAGGTCCAGAAGCTGACATGTCCTATGTGGAGGGTGAGGCTTACAGCCTCATTTTTGTAAAAGATCTGAAAAGCACACACAAAATACTATGTATCTTTTTAATAGATTCATATTTACATTGTTCAACAGGGAGCAGGTAGACTAGAAAGATCTGTATTCATGAGAACATGGCAGGAGACAGTGGGGCCACAACAGAGAACAATGGCAAAAGACAAAGGTCTGGCCATGCAGGGCTTGCTATGAATTGAGAATTGCTGGCCTCTCTTCTTTGGTCACCCCTGGTGTTCAGGAATCCACTGGGGGAAGCAGTCCCAAATAAAATTCAGGATGTCAAAACTGGCATGGTTTAAAACTGGGCTGGATGACAATGAAATTCACAGGCCTGAGGCAGAGAAATGAAAGTGACAAAAACAAAAGTGAAACTCATCAAACCATCCCACTAAGTGAGAAAGAGAAACTTCCCTCTTACCCTCACATGGGTAAATTTTCTGTAACATGTCTAGTGCTGTGTATTTAAAATCTACTGTGGGCATCAGGAATTTGCTGATATGCCTCATCTTTGTTCTGAAAGAGCCTTTTCATTTATATTATATCCTCTACATACACAGCATTCAACCTACTAGGATTTTCTCTCGGAATATAGACAATTTGGTCTGCTCACCATCCCATTACCTTTTGCTTTCAGAGTAAGAAAGAATCCTGAGGTCGGGCGATCCCGATGCCTCTAACTGTGACGAACTGAAGTTCGCCAGAAAACAAATGGGACTGCGAGGATGGGCCCTGGTGATATCAAGCCAAACGTGGCATTTAACTGCCCTGCTGGCCCTGAGATCAAATATCAAGAGTCCCAGAAGGCCTACAGTTGGGGAGCAGCCAAAGTGCATGGCTGTGTAGTTTAACTCCTCGGATGAAAATCTAAGGCCTGAAGAGGGGCTGAGGATCACGTAAGGTCGCAGCAAGTCAGGTGCAGGGTTGGGTTTGGAATTCAGAGCTGCTGGCTCCTCAGACTTACTGGCTGGAGATTTTCCCAGCCAGATCCACCAGGCAGACCCCAGGAGAGTAAAAACACTCGTTTTAGGCAAAACCCTGGGTTGGAAGCATTCTTTAATGATCGTTAGTTCACCCCAGGACTTCTGGGCAAAAATATACCCCCCAAATTAAAATAGATCATTCTGGGCATTCTCTCTTTCATCATAATCCTTAGATTCCCATGAGAGAAAACAAAGTTCTCTAACTTAAGTTACAGCCAGCTCTATCCGTTTGCCACCTAAACCACTGGACATAGCTGCGAACCTCTTATGAGGAGCAGTGCTGACGTCAAGAAAGAAATCCAGATGTAAATGCCAAGTATTTGTTGCAGCCAGTGGCTGCACTGCTCTTCCAATCCAGTTTTATGGATTCAATTCCCCTCTACCAAAGAAAACAAAACCAAAGAGGAGGCAGACAGTCTAGCTTTCTGTTTAGCAGTCAATATGCTATACAGTCAAGTGCACACACACTCTTGGGGCCTTCCTTGCCCACTTATCACCCCCAGAAGGGAGCAGAGGTGACGAGAGCAGCAATACAAACATCCCCTGAGCTTGGCCAACACAACTGGTCACAGCCGAGTCTGCTGACCCCAGGCTAGAAAATTAAACTCTCTCTTAAATAAATCAACAGAGAAGATGCCTTTCTAAATGGCTCCGACTCAGAATGGAAGTGGGGGGCTGTCACTCCTGGGTTCCAAGTTCTCAAATGTTGAAAGGGCAAGGTAGGTGGAACAAAGTGCAAGGTGAACAAGAAAGCCATGCATTTGGGAGGAATGGTTCCTGCTTCCAGGTGTGTGTGGCAGGCTGGCTTCTTTCCCAGCTTCTTCTCTAACCCTAGAACCCACGTGAGGGATGAAGTATGTGTGAGCCTGGAGGTGGAAATAGGAACACTATGGGGCCTCAGTGAAATAGGTAAAGTCTGAGGGGAAAAAAGAACCAGAAGTCCTGGTTATTCCCGAGCTCAGATTCCCACTGATTGAGGTAAAGGGTAAGAGGAGTAGAGTGGCCTTGGCCTTGGTCTCCAGTTCTAAGGGACAGAGAAGAATGGGGAAGTAGCGAGGGAGGGAGGGACACCTGGATAAGTGCTCAGGACATACAGAGCTGAAGCTGTGCCAGCAAGGGAAAAGTAACAAAATTCTGATGCATATCTGATAAACTATAAAAATGATTATGTTTGAGAACTGATGTAGTCAGAAATGAGAGAAAGCTGAAATCTCAAGATATAAGGAGTATGGTGGCCTACCCTACCATGAGGGTGAGAGGTCAGTGACAGGGGGCAGGCCTGCAGTCCTGAATGTGTCTAGGTGGGAGCATGGCTGGGAGGACATTTCTCTAATAGATCAGATGAGAAATGAAGGGCCAGTAGGGGACCAGGTCCAGAAGCTGACATGTCCTATGTGGAGGGTGAGGGTTACAGGAAAGGGGCAGAGAGGAGGGAAAATTCTAAAGAAAAAATTGGGCTGGGCTCAACAGTTCTAGGGTTCTGGCAAGACAAGGCCCCAGATGTTAAGAGGCAGAGTCTGCAGACAGGAGGGGGGAGGCGGCTGACCTTAGGGACAGTTATGGGGAGGAAACTTTACTTGGCTCTCACACCCAGGTGTGTGTACATGTGTGACGCGTGGTTGTTTCCTGGTGCCTGAGTTGACGATGACAGCAGGGTGTGGACTGCACTGGGTTCTTTAGTGTGAGTTCTCCAGGGGCCCTGGGCTGGAGCTGAGCAGCTCAAAGCTCACCCCTATGCCCGTGCTAGGACTCAGCCGTCTGGTGGAGGCTCCAGTGCGGTATGAAAGTAGGTTGAGTCAGACTTAAGAACCCCAGCTCCAACCCGCGGCTGTGTGGACGGGGATCAGGCAGGTGAGAAGTGCTCTAGGGCGCTACACTGTCTCGGGCCAGATCCACACAATCCATCCAGGCTGAGAGATTGCCAGGCTGTGTTGAAGCGAGTTTCTGTCCTTGGGTTTACAAATCAAGTCTCTGCTCCCCAAGCTGGTCCCGGTTACGAGAGAGAGCAGTGCTGGCTGTGTTGGGTCAGGCTGCTGGCTGTGCTAGGATCGCTGCGCACCCCGGGTCCGCAGGATTTATTGACAGTGTCAAATGCCCCAGGCCCCGGACTTGGGGAGGAAAGATGGCCAGGCGCTCCGGACCTGCCTCCGGTCCTCTGGGTCTGGGCAGAAGGCAGCGCCCCCCTCTACCCAGGCAGGCTCCATGGCGTACCTGGTCGCCGGTACCCAAGGCGTAGTAGCCATGCGTCACCACCTCCCAATGCAGGAAGCAGACGAGCGCGTCCTGCGCGCAGGTGATGGCCGGCGCCGCCGATGCGAACAGGACCTCCAAGCCCGCCATGAATGCCCGCGGCTTCTGCGGGCGGAGGAAGGAAGGGGAAAGCGTAGTGAGCCGGGAGGGTCCCGAACAGGTACCGCTGCGCTCCGCTCCTCCGCCAGTTCTGGCAGCGTCTCCACCTTTTTTTTTCCAGCGCCTCCACCTGCAACCAAAATGGAGATGCCCAGGGGCCGGGCTAGGCCACCGGAAGTAACTCCAATCGCTGACGCAGTTGTGCAAGAAGCGCCGGGTTGGAAACACGAGCGCGACACTTAGAGGTTCCGACTGGGAGCATTCAGGCCGCGCCGGCGGGGCGCTGTCCATCAAAGCTTGGATCCCGGATTCCCGCCCCAACCCTCGCAGCCTGCAGGTGCCACAACCCTCAAGGAGAGGTCACCCACCTTACGTGAGCCCCAGAGCGCCCATCTGATAAAGGGAGTGTGCTAGGCAGGAAGAGGCTAGGCAATATGGTAAAAATGTATTCACAGTCATCATAGCATTGCCACGTGCCACATTTTCTAAATGCTTTACTTGTATTCATTTATTGAATCCTCACGACCCAATCCGATGAAATTCATTTGATGATAGTCTTATTTCACAGATGAAAAAACTGAGGAACGGAGGGATCAGGGTCAAACATTTGACCAAGCTGACACAGCCAATGAGTGGCAGAGACAGTACTGGGACCTAGCAGCCTGCTGCCTACCCTAACGTTGTTAGGTGTTTATTGTGTGTAAAATCCTGTGCCAAAACTTTTGCATCACCCTCTCAACGACTCTACCAGTAGATTCTGTTATCATCTCCCCTCTGCAGGTGATGAAACAACTTGTGTCCAAGCCACTTCCCCAAGACACTGCAGAGCTGGAGCTCTTGGCCCACTATTTCCCTACCCTCTTCATGATTTTCACCACCTTCTATTTCATCAATGAATTTTTTTAAGTCCACTTATTGATTTCACTAAAATATAGTTAAAAGAATTAAAGACAGGGACTATCAGGTGGCATGGTGGTTAAGGCACTGGACGCCCACATAATAAATCATGGTTTGAGTCCCAGACCTCATGGCTTAGAACTCACGTTGGGCATGTTACCTGCATGCCAAAATGTGTGTGTGCCCAAAATCCCAAGAGGAGAGTAGAGGAGAAAGGATTGTGGCACGGTGAGCCCCTTTGGGGGTGATCTGTGTGTGTGTGTGTGTGTGTGTGTGTCCAGTGAACATACAGGCCCTATAGCAAAAACTTAAAGGCAAAGGTAACCAGTGTGTGAGTACACATGCCCTATAGCAAAAACCTCAAGGCAAAGGTAACCAGTGAATACACATGCCCTATAGCAAAACCCTAAAAATAATTAATAATAATAATTAAAGACAAGTAACTAGTGTGAAAACTGCATGCTAGAGGAGCACGCAGAGGCCTACACAATACCAGAGAAACAATCTCACTCAGGCTAAGGGTTGGAGATGGCTTCTTGGAGGAAGAGGTGATGGCCACCTGCCCAGAACCTTAATGGAAGATTAGGTAGGAGTGGACTAATGGAACAGAAATATTCCAGAAAAAGAGAGCAGCCTGTGGAAAGGCCTGCAAGTATGAGATGCAGCTAGTTTTGTGTGATTTGAGAGTCAGTGCTGCCTCCTCAGTGAGGAGTTCCATCACTCTCCTCAGCACACTTGGCATCAATGGGGTACCAAGGTAGGGATGGGACCATGAGACATACCACCCTCAGCAGGGAGAGAACTTTATCATTGAAGCTGACTAGAATGGCTAGTTCATGGGGATAATACAGAGAAGGCCAGCTTTTGGCCAGTTTTATTAGGCTTTTAAGTTTGGTTTGCTTTTTAGTTTTGTCATAGGGTACATGCACTTGTCAGAAACAGAGAGAGATAGAGAAAAATGAGAAATCACCCTCCAGGGGGGATGGCCATGCCACAATCCCATCTCCATTTTCTTCTTGGGATTTGGCTTTTAAGTTTTTGTTTTTATTTTTATAGACAACATACCCCTCTTAGCCTGTCTGGGCAGATGGCTCTCTCACCCAGCCCTTGGCTTAGCTTTGCCTTGCATACAGGTATAACTTATATCTCACAGAACTTTGGTTCTCTGTTACACACTGTCATCCTCGTCTTAGCATGGGTTTCCTCAAACACCAGTGCTGAGTCAAAGATCTGAATGGTTTATTTAGGAGCTAATTCCAGGACATAGCAGTAACAGAGGGGGGAAGTCAGACAAGCAGGAAAGGCAGCCAATGGAAGGTGCATGATCAAGAATTTTCTCTAATGGCAGCTGGAATGCCCTCCTGCTGGGGAGTGTGAGGAGGCAGTGTAGAACAGTTCAGAGCTGTCCAGTTGAGGGTCTGGGAACCAGCCCCAGTGAAGTGTCGCTTCACTCACATCCCACCTGCCACAGACTGAGAGCGGCTTCTGGGGTCATAAGAAGCCCTCAGGCAAAGAGGTGCAGAATTTAGAGAAAGTGGTCTTTGGTGCTTAGAGTGAGTAGGGCATTGTAGCAGCATCTGCTATGCCCTACCAACCCCCAAGCCTTCGAAAGTCTGTAATCCAGCGGCCAACATGGAGCAGCCACAGTATCTGTGAATCTAAAGAACTGTGCAAGCCCTGTCTCCAGTAAGCAGTGCATCCCCTGAAGGCCAAGGCCATGCAATGTCTGTCCTGAACCCCAGGATCCCCCATGGATAGGAACAAGGGATCCCTGTGGCTAAAACAATTTCTATAGACTTACCTACATTAGTAAGAGTCCCAGTCTGTCTGTGAGGCCTGCGAGTGTTTGAGAGGGAAGCAGGTGGTAGGTGCCTCCCAGCTGGGCCCCCACTACCTGGGCAGAACACAGCCCATGCCAGAGATGAGGGCCTAAGATGATAGAAAAAACTGAGCAGGTGGCCACAGCCCCCAGTCCCTGGTTGCCGAGTGATAGCAATGTGGCTATTCCAAGCTTCTCATCTCCTTGGAAACCATGAAGAAGTGAGGTGGAATCATTCATCAATCATTCATCTCTGGAATTCTCAACCACCTGTCCTCCTCCAGGAAGCCCTCCATGATTAATATTGTTCTTTGCTCTCACTAGTGACTAGCTAGTACTCAAAACTTACCATCCCTCTGTCAGTGGGCTGCCCCACATACTTGACGCCCAGAACAAATTACTTTTTAAAATATATATATAATTTTAATGTAACTATTTTTAAAAGATATTTTTATTGTGGTAAAATATACATGATATCATCTTAACCATTTTTAAAGAATTATTTCATTTCATTTTATTTATTTATTATTATTATCATTAAAATTTGTTATAGATCACATGCACTCACTAGAGAGAGACAGAAAGTGAGAAAGCAAGCCACTAGGTCTAGGACTTGAACTATGGTTGACCATGTGGGAGTCCAGCACCTTAACCACCATACCACCTGCTGGACCCCATCTTAACCATTTGTAAGTATACTATCCAGTGTTATTAAATACATTCATGTTGTTGTGCACCAGTTGCCACTGTCTATCTCCAGAACTCTTTTAATCTTATAAAATTGAAAGTCTATACTCGTTAATCAATCACCCCATTTTCCCCTCCTCTCCAGCCCCTGGCCACCATTATTCTACTTTCTGTCTCTATGAGCTTGACTGTTCTAGGTACCTCATATAAGTAGAATCACATAGTAATGTCTTTTTGTGACTGACTTATTTCATTGAACATAATCTCTTAGAATTCTCCTCCTTTTTAAGGTATGTGTGTGTGTGTGTATTGGACCATCAAAAGTCATGACACATTTATAAGTCATGACTGTCTGATGACTCAATATATTCATATATATATATACATATGTGTATCATTCATCTCATATATATAGTTACATGTTATATATGTATATATGTGTGTGTGTATCACATTTTGTTTATTTATCCATCAGTGGACACTTGGGCTGCTTCCATCCTTTCAGTATTGTGACTAATGCTGTTATGAACGTGGGTGCACAAATATCTCTTGCAGACTCTGCTTTCAGTTCCCTAGGGGTAGGTGCCTAGAAGTGGAATTTCTGAATTACATGATAATTCTACTTTTAATTTTTTGAGCCATCACTATACTGTTTTCCACAGGGGCTGAACCATTTTACATTTCTACCAACAATACACAATGATTCCAATTTCTTCACATTTGTCCAACACGAGTAATTTTCTGTCTTTTTGATAGTAGCCATCCTAACACATGTGGGGTGATATCTCATTGAGGTTTTGATTTGCATTTACTTCATTATTAGTGATGGTAAGCATCTTTAGATGTACTTATAGGCCATTTATATATCTTAGAGAAGTGCTCATTTAGGTCCCAGGCCCATTTGTTTTTTTGTGTGTGGTTGAGTTTTTGTTGTTGTTGTTGTTGTTGTTTTAGAGAGATGTTTTGATACAGAGCACATGTGCTCACCAAAGAGAGAGAGAGAGAGAAAGAGAGAGAGAGAAAGAAAGTGATAAATCACCCGCCAGGGTGAATGGTCATGCTGCAATCTGTTCTCCTCCATTCTCCTCTTGGGATCTTGGGCACACACACACATATGCACCTAGCACAAGTTTCAAGCCAACTGGTCTGGATCTCCAACCACAGTAAGCCATGTGCAAGTCCAGTGACATAACCGTTACGCCATCTGCTGGTCCCTTGTGGTTGAGTTTTAAGAGTTCTCTATTCCAGGTATTGTTCCTTTATAAGATAAATGATTTGCAAATATTTTATCCCTTTCTATGTGTTGCCTTTTTATTCCATTGATAGCGTCTTTTAGTCTATAAAAGCTTTCCATTTTCATTTGCCTGTTCTTTTTTATTGTTTATGCCTTCAATGTTATATACAGGAAATCATTACCAAGTTCAATGTTTTAAAGATTTTGCCCTGTTTTCTTCTGAGAAGTTTAGAGTTTTAGGTATTATTTTTTTTCTTTCTTTCTTTCTTTTCTTTTTAGACAGAGCCTAACTGTGTCACAATCCTCCTGCCTCAGCCTCCTGGTTTTCTGGAATTACAGGCACATACTAATATGCCCAGCCTTTAGGTAGGACCAGAAATAGAACTTGGACCTCCCAAGAGGTCCCAGCCTGTGGAGCACAGTGTCTTAGCAGCAACCAGCTCTTTGATCCATTTTGAGTTAATTTTTGTGTATGGTATGAAGTAAAGGCCTTTTTATGCATGTGGGTATTCAGTTACCCTACCACTGTTTGTTGAAAAGATTCTCTTTTCTCCATCGAATGGTCTTAGCATCCTTACCCAAATGCATTTTGACCATACATGTGAGAATTTATTTCTAGGATCACTGTTCTGTTCCGTTGGTCTGTATGTCTGTTTTTATGCCAGTACCACACTGTTTTGATTACTGAAGCTTTGTAGTAAGTTTGGAAATTGGCAAGTGTGAGTCTTTTGGTGGCATGGTAACTTTTAAACACCCCCTTTCTCAACTATATCACGAAATCGATATCAATAATAATTATATAACAACAAAAATCTTTTTCTTGATACTTTTTTTCATAAAGATATGTTATATGTTGTTGAACTTCCTTGTTTAGTGTACAATTCTGTGGTTTTGGCAACTGTACACTGTTCTATAAGCACTATACCCTTGAAGTATTTCTAAAATGAAAACTTTAAAAAATCATTTTTATTGAGATATCATTTTCATACAATAAGATCACTCGTTTTAATTGTACATACACTTCAACACATTTGGGCAAATGTATAAACCTAACCTAATAAAGGTGTAGCCACCATTATTATCAAAATATAGAGCATATACACCCAACTCCAAAAGATTTTCTCATGCCCCTTTGGAGTTAACCTCTTCCACTTCTGACCCGCACAACTATGACCTGTTTTTTGTCTCTGTTGATTAATTTTGTTTTTCTTAAAAATTCATCTAAGTGAAATGTATATGTTGGGTGGAGTCCCAAGAGGCAGCTGTTAGGGTAGAATTAATAATGTTGTAGATCCATTGGAAATAGGTTCATGCAGGAAAAATGGGAGTAGGAACAGGACTATGGGAGAACCTTCAGTATATAATGAAGGTTTGGCACCCACGAAAGAAGAGAGAGAAGGAATAGGTGCTGGACAGGAAGAGCCTCAGCTTCAGAGAGTTCTGGGAACATCTCAGCCAGCACCAAGATTCCCCATGGAGTCCCATATTGGGCGGAAGTGACAGGCCTTGATTCTTCCTCTATGCTCAGTGGGCTGCCCACGAAGAGCATGGCTTTGCCATTATTCCACAGGTGCTTCAACTGCTTGGCATGTTCTTTCTTGAAGAAAGACTGGCACCCTTCTGTGGCTAACACATCAAATATGAGCTCCTTGGTGCCTGGCTTTTTCACTCAACATCACGCCTGAGACCTGTCCATGATGTTGTGTGTTTTGGTTCTTTTTTAATTCTGAATAATATTCCATTGTATGAACGTACCACAGTTTATCCACTCCTTTGTTGATGGGATTTGAGTTGTTTCTAGTTTGGAGTAATTATGAATCATGCTGCTATAAACATACACACCCAGGTCTTGATGTGGACAAAAGTTTTCAATAGTCTTGAATAAATTACTAGGTGTGAGATTGCTGAATCTTGTGGTAGAATTTTTAGTTTTGTTTTGTTTTGTTTAGAGGTTTTTGCCTTAGTGCCATGCACTCGCTAGAGAGAAAAAGAGACAGAGACAAAGAATCCCTTCTCCTCCATTCTCCTCCTGGGATCTAAGACACGCACCTACACACGCCTGGCATTAGTTTCAAGCCACTGAGTCTGGGACTCAAACCACGATCAGCCATACGGGAGTCCAACAATGTAACCACTATGCCATCTCCTGGCCCCAAGAGGTAAAATATGTTTATCAGAAACTGCCAAGTGGATTTCTAAAGTGGTTGCACCATTTTACACCCCTCCCCTGACCCCAACCATGACTGGTAGGTGCTTCGCAGCCACCTGGAAGGAATTTAGTATGGGAAAAATGTGGTACTTACAAAACTGCTGAGTGTGGTGGAATGTAAAGATTAGGGAAAGTTGCCAACAACTTTCATTTTTTTTGGGGGGGGGGAGAGGTTATTTTGTTTTTCTTTTGGTTTTGGTTTTTTTGTTTGTTTGTTTGTTTTGCTATAGGGCGCGTGCACTCGCCGGACAGAGAGAGACACAGAGACAGAAAGCGAGAAATCACCCCCCAGGGGGGATGGCCACACCACAATCCCTTCTCCTCCATTCTCCTCTTGGAATCTTGGGCACGCACACACATGCTCCCGGTGTAAGTTTTAAGCCACCGGGTCTGGGACGTGAACCACAGTCAACTACATGGGAGTCCAGCAACATAGCCATTACACTAACTGCTGGTCCTGCCAACAGCTTTCAGAGAATATGGAAGTTGCAGCAAATGCAGGAAGCTACCAGCAATGGTCGGTAAGGCTGCCTGCTGCCCTGGGATGGTACGCAAGGCTAACCTGCAGGGGCTGCTGCCTGACAGAATCCTCAAACTTTAGACCTTGGCTGGTAGAGTCAACAATGTGCCTCTGCTTCTGCCTCCCATTGGCTGAACCTCACTCAGAACCCTGCAGACAAGTCATTCTGAAAAACACACTTGTCAGGATTCAGGAGAGGGAGATAGAAGATGTGCATGGTGACGAAGGGGATGGTCCTGAGGCTTCAGCCAACAAATTGCCCAGTGTGGATTATCTCATTTAATTCACTCAACAACTCTTTAAGGTAGAAACTAGGATGACCCTCATTTTTTAAATGAGAAAAGTAAGGCACAGAGAGGTTGCATGGTTCTTGCTAAGCAGCAAAGTCAGGATGTGAACCAGAGGATAAGCATCATGTCGTGCCTCCAGTAGCATCTCTGAGGGCGTGCAGGGGCCCAAGCTCTGAGTTCTGAGGTCTACCCAGAAACAGGTGAGGATTATGACAGAGGATGCCTTTTTGGGCCTTGGCTGGGGGCCGGTGGTAGGAAGGGCTGGGAGGAGAGGGAAAGGTCCAGGCTAGAGACAGAATAGCATGGCCTTGGAAGTTCTTCAGCTGCCCTGGCACATGGAGAGGACATGCAGAGACAAGGGAAACCACAAGAGGGCGCCCGGGCCCACCCTAAAGCCTGCAGAGGGCAGCTAGCAGGGTGAGTTGTCTTTTATCCTGACTCCTTCCAGCTGGAAGTTCAGAGGAGCCCTAGCCAGGAACCACCGCCTCATCCCCAGGCTCTGTCCACAGTGCAATCTTCACACACCTAGAAATACCTACTTTTACCTCTGGTTATCCTTGACCTCGAGAGAGACAGTCCACTCAGAACTCAAGCCCCAAGGAACATACAAGGTATGTTTCGGAGGCCACTCTCCTTCCTGCCTCTCCCATCTCTATCAGCAGACGTCTTGTCTCCACCCTTTAACAGACTCGGTCCTGATCGTTTTCCCTCGCCCAATCCCACACACTTACAACTCTAGCCTCCCAGTCCCATCAGGCACTTGGCACGTTGGTCAGGCTGGTGGGGTGAGAACCAGCCTCACCTTGAAAGGCCAGAAGCTCTGCCTGGTGTTCTCCAAACCAGAATGTCAGCGCCAGGAGCACAGGTTATATGTCTGAGTCACTGCAGTTCCTCTAGCACCTACAACAGTGCCTCGTGTACATAATAGGTGCCCAATATACTCGTTGAATGAGGAATAAGTTCATGAATGCACAATGTGGAAAGCATCTGGGTCTTGGAGTCAGACAGCATGGGTTTATCTCTTGACTTCATTACTTGCTCACTGCAACTCAGGGGCAAACGATTTATCATAGTGTCAAAGAGGGGTTGTAATGGTATCTTCCCAAGGGTTGTTGAGAGGATTCCGGGAGATGATGTCAATAAAGTGCCTCCCACAGTGCCTGGCACATGGCAAGGGCTTTTAAGTGGTGGTTCATTATTTGAAATAACAAGGCCTTGGAAAGTAGCTCCTATTTATTGGAGATTTATGACACGTACTTGCCTGGCACTTGGCTTACAGGATCTAATTCAATTTTCTTAACAACTTTCATGAGAGGTTAAGTAGCTCAGAGAAATTAAGTAAATTTTCCAGGGCCACACAGCTAAGAACAAACTTTGGTTTAAAGCCAGGTCTTGAAGCCTACACTATGCAAGTTCTCAAATCAAACTTCTTGGGTTCAAACCCTGTTTCTATCACTTACAAACAATATGATCCTGGGCAAGTCTCTCAGAGGGGAGGGATTTAGCAAGGTAAAGAAAAGGGTCCTACCCAGTCCCGGACTGTTCTTTAGGACTTGGAGGGGTTCAACACATCAGCACTTACACCACCAGGGTCTCACTCCCTTGAGATGAGTGACCTGACAAGGCCTTTCGAACCTGTCCATAAACTAGCCTCATCTGGCCCTCCCGTCTGCCACCAGACTGCTTTCAAGGGTAGCCTTTGTACTCCATCTAGGGGTGAATTCACAATCAAGTCAAGCAAGCAGGCCACACACGCATGTGCACATGAGCATACACACACACACACACACACACACACACACACAGATCTTGGGAAGGAGACAGTGTCGGTTTTAACTGTGGAAACTTGGGCAACTTGCTTTGCCTCTTTGAGCCTCAATTTGCTCAGTTGTAAGCTGCGAGGTGAGTCGGGACCCTGTGTGCCGAGTATCTAGAAAACCCACAGGAGAGAACTGAGTCCTGAGCTCCAGAGGTAAAGAAGAAAGGAACAGGAAGGGTGGTTACCAGGATTATTACCAGAGAATCAGGCATGGATTTCTAAGTCTCCGTTAAAGGATAATTCTAAGAAAATGGTTAAAATAATGGCTCTTATACAGCTAGGAAAATGAAACATATTAAAGACTTTATTTTACTTGTTAAACAATGAGGGAGCCAGACAGATGTTATAACTCGTTCAAAGGAAAAGTCAAAAAAGCACAAATTTAAATGGAGTAAAGAAATTGAATTATATTTTTTATTTTTAAATTTATGAGAGAAAGTGAGTGCAAGCATGAGAGAGAGAGAGAGAGAGAGGCTCCCTCAATAGGGTCTCACGACCTCCTTCCTACAGTCCTCCAGCTAGTCAGGATGTTGGGCACATGAGTATCCAGGGAGCTTTCAGGTCCACTGTATATCTAAATCTGATTAGGACACGTGGCTGGCAGCGCAGAGGTTCGGTATGCTAAAGACTGCGCCACCTAGCTGGGGAGGGAAGTCAGTTCTAGAGACAAGTTTGAATATCTACCAGCTACCTACAATTCGCAAAGAGCTATGGAATAGCTCTAAGACAATGAACAGGGCTAGAATTAGATAGTCCCAATAGGCTGCTCTGCCTATGGGCTAGTTTTCTTTTTTTCTTGAGAGAGATTTTTGCTATAGGGCATGTACACTCACCAGAGAGACAGAAAGTGAGAAATCAGCCCCTGGGGGGAGCGGCCATTTGTAATCCCTTCTCCTCCATTCTCCTCTTGGGATTCTGGGCAGACTCGCATATGCACCTGGCATGAGTGTCAAGCCACCGGGTCCCAGACTCGAATCACTGTCGACCATGTGGCAGTCCAGCACCGTAACCACTACGTCGCCTGCTGGTCCCATGGACTAGTTTTCTTTAGAGCCTATTTTTGCCCAGAGACTCCAGACTTCTCCTGGGGAAATACAGCACTTCTAGACTTTTCTGAGTTTGAGTTTCCTCATCTGTAACATGGGCTCATTAACTATACTACCTTGTGGGATTCTTGTGAAGACAAAATGAGTTGTAGAGCAGAGTGCTTAGAATGGGGATCATACATAGCAAACTATGATCTCTTCCTAGGGCTCCAGAACCAGTCTTCTCAGGTCGGAGTCACCGTGTGCTGAGGGACAGAATGGCACAGGTAGCTGCTTGTTTGTGTGTGTGTCGCCTCATTTCATCCTTCTTACCCTAACAGAGATTGTTAAAATATTTGAAAAGGGAATGGAGCCCCACAGACGTGGGGGCACTTGACAAGGACCATTCTGAAAGTGAGCTTAAACTCACCTAGGTCTAACTGGTCTCACAAGCTGTGTGATTTTGCCAGACATGGGTGTAACCTTGGCAGGTCTCCCCTAGCTGGGCCTCTGTCTGCCCATCTCTCCAGGAGGGTTGGATCACTTGCCCTCCTGAGTGACATCGTCTCCCATCCCTCTGCTCTGTGGGGCTTGTCACAGCTGCCAAGCTGGCCACGGCTAGAGCAGCTCTGGGAATGGCCTGGCGTGGGTGTGGCAGGTGGGAGTAACTGGCCGTCAGGGACTTGGCCAGGATGGGGCCCAGCCTCAAACCTCAGCTTGCCCAGAACCACCATAGTTTCCACCTTGCTCACATGGCCTGGCTGAAAGGGCTAGCCCTGGCTGGACTTCCGCCAGAGAGAAGGAAAAGACATTTCCCAATCTCTGGGTCAGACCTCGAGTTGGAGAGAAAAAGAAGGACAGGGCAGATGCCAGCTCCATCTGCGTCCGTGTTTCCCGCCTGCCTTGTCTGAGGCCCTGCTGCCATCCTACACAGCTGTCTTCCCAGGGCATTTCTGTGCCCGTTGCAGAAGCACGCCAGGTTGTCCTGCTTTGGGACAGGGCCTCAGACACATCCAGCTCCTTTGGTGGGGCCAGAGGAGGAGCCCTTATTTTCTGAGCACTCAGCTGTCAAGTCTTCATTAAGGTCTACAATGCTCAGGAATGCTTGATTTGCAAAGGAAGGAAAAAACAACCTAGTCTGGGCAGAAAAAGCAATTGATTGTCTTCTATAACAAAATT